>NC_052618.1:29777438-29955611 GCF_016545825.1 Eucalyptus grandis | reverse complement strand
TACCAGCTTAATCGCTCGACTTCAGAAATGTGGACTCTTGTCATCTTAGAAGGAGCATAATAAAGCACTTCATACATATAGAGAATAAAACAAGCCCTATCAGAATTAAAACAGGGCAATCTCTCCATTACAGCCATTTTTAACAAATTGTCTGCTCTGGAACGAGCTGGAGATGGTGGAGGAAAAGCTCGAGGGTCCCGAAGCTACTCTAGCTCAATACCGAGCAATCAAAGAGCGAGAAAAGGCAACACGTTTTTACTCATTCTCAGCAGACGTACCTGCCGTTTCGGCCAAATCCTTGCGATGGATCCGTTCCGCCTCTTGGACGCATTTACCAACACCGTCCAAGAAGAATCTAACGCCTTGCTTCACGGAATACTTGAAGACCGGAGATCGCGTCGTCTTGGCAGCAAAAGCAGCGACGGAGATGCACCGGAGCAGCGGACGGAATGCCCATGGAAGAGCTGGTGAAGAAGAAAACCCAGCTTTTCAAAGGACAAACGGGATTTTATGGGAGCTTTGATCCAACGGCTCAGGACATACCAGAGCCTTAATGCAGATGGGCGGACAGGATCTAATCCCTGGATCAGACGGCCCAGGGCAGAGGCGAGATCTAACGGCCAGGTTTTCAACGCCCAGAATACTAAACTATTCAACTTCAAACGCCCCAACTCATCGTCGACAATCCCCAATCACCATCACTGGACTAACTCCACCAAACCCTTCGAGCTAACATTTCGAACCGCCCAGCAAGCAAAAGATGGGCTGGAGAAGGAAAAGTATGGCTGTAAACCCGAAAACCACACTCCAAGGCTAACAAGTCGATTAATAACGTGACGACACGCAAATACATCTTTGGATTTGGCTAAACAAGTTCCCAAATCTCGTTAAACCTACCAAGCCCATTGCTCACAACTCACGGCCATTTCAACGCCAACTTCTCTTCTCATGAACATTTACACACCATGGATTTACAAACCAACGCATTCGATTTTCAAGCAGAAAAAATGCATGGCCATAAACTCACATCTCAGGGAAACAAACGTAGACTACATGAACTTAAAGTCAAAAGTTACGACTTTTCTAAAATAATCAGATGTTTTGATTTGAAAGACCCTCTTCGAACGAGGAGGCGGCTTCGCAGTCGACTAGAATGCACAGCACAGAGATAGGTTTACACAGTTTTCGTTCAAACGTTTCATCGAGCACGTAGTGGGCGAGAAATGAGAAAACGACGCTGGCCACTTCTTAGGACTCGGACTTAGACCTGGGCCAGTGAACACATGGAAACTCAACATCAAACAAATTGACTCAGCTGGACACAATAAACTCCAAGAATCAGAGAAAACTCGCTTGGCTATTCCATCACCGAAACAGGCAGTGCCGAGAGAGTGTGGGAATGAGTTTCAGTCATAAACCCCTACTCGGCTCGAGACGGCAGCGCGAAGGCCAGTTCGAGACAAATCGAACTTCAGTCGACCACCTCGCGATATCCCCGAGCCGAGATCCTCGGGAACGAACAATTTGGATAAAAGGAAACTCACCGGGAAATGCCGAGATTTGGGAACGAAAAGTCTTGCTCTCGAGGGCGGCGGCTAGAAGTCAGCAATTGGCCTCGAGGAGGGGCGAGCAACACTCCACCCAAATAGCTTCTAGCTTTCTCCTAATCGTCTCCTTCTCTCAAGCTCGCTCCCCGCTGGTTTTTTGGTTGCTGTTTTCCTCTCGATTCCGGGTCCGCCCTGCTCTCTGCTGCCCCTCCTTCGGTCTTATACTTCTGTCTTTCCTTTTTCTGCAGGCATTCCGAGCGAAGACCTCCTGCCGTGCCGGCTGGTCGATCGGTCTGCTTCCCCGACCCGCGGATCGCGCCGAAAGCCCTGCCATGCCGATCCTCTGCCTTGTCCTCTTTTCTTCCCGTTTCTTTCCTTTTTGCTCTCCTTTTTTTTTCTTTTTCTGCAGGAACTTGCGCGAAGACTACGGGCGAGCCAGTTGCCGGCCGGTGCTCCCGACTTGGGATCATGCCGCCTCGCCTGCCCACACCGATCCTCTGCCGCCCCTGTTCTCGCTGCCCTCCTGCTGCTCTGTCTTCTGCAAGTCTTCGAGCGAAGACCAGCAGAAGAAAAGAAAAGGGGCTGGGGCCGGTCGGAAAAGGGAAAGGAGATTGGGCCAGGCCCAGTGCGAGGGGAAGAAAAGAGAGGCGGGTCGAACCATGGTCGAATCCGGCCCGACTCGACCATTTTCCTTTCTTTTTTAATTTCGATTTTTCGAAATTTTTTTAACTCTTTTTTTTAAATAATAACCCTTTTTGTGACTAATTCCTAACCTTTAACACTACTTTAAATTAATTAATTTAGGTGAAATTTAGGTGTCAATAATCTTCATTTTCTAAAATTGCCTCATTTATGACTATGAAGGTACCCAATTGTCCATAGACAATAGCATTTTTAGGAGCTTTTCATAGCTTTTACTAAGTTCAGGCAATCTTTTCAACATAATTTTATATAAAGGATAGGCAAAATAAATCTAAAAGTGAAATCGATATGGAATTGCTTCTACCATTGACGTGTTTTTTAAAAGGGCAATCAACTTTAGGAGTCAATAGGTGATGTTTGCAATTCAATTGTTTTACTAGGCCCTCCAATTGTATTTTTCTGCACTGTAATTTGACTGTATGTTTTATAAGGCAGCCCATATTCGGCATTCAGCCCATATTCAGCTTTTCTTTTAACACAAGGCCAATGATTGGCCAGTCACCCCTTTTTCCTTTTTTAACACAAGGCAGGTGTCCCCCTGCTGTACAATTGTCTTGCGATTTAATGTAATTATATCTTACCTTTACAAAATGGCCAATTCAAACACATTTTCAACCATTTCAAATCTAAATTTCCATGTGGCAATATCCTGCTCATTAATCACCATAGCCCTCTTATTATAAATACAAGTGATATTTAACTGAGGGTTTTTAAAGGAGAGACTTTGCCATTGAAGGCTCCAAGATTGAATACTACCTAGAGATAGAGCTAAGCTCGGAGGGCTTTTAGCGGGCTTGAGCAGGACCTTTTCATTATAAAGTCCGGCCTAGCAACTTCGCACATAATTTTCTTTTCGTTATGTCTAGGCATTTGAGGCCTCACAGGCTCTTGCCAAATTCAGAATCTAGGCCTCCAGCTTAAAATTTTTTTGGGTCATATTAATAAGCACTTTTTCCATTCGGATAGAGAAATATTCAATGATATAAAAGCACCACGTATAACGTGGCGCACGTTTGTCCAGACCACTTGAAAAGTGGTAATTAAATAAAAGTAAAATTTCTGACCTCCTATGGGATCATAAACGTCGAGCAGCTTTTGGGAAAATATTAAACACCTACCCAATATCTCTCTTCAACCTTCGTTCACGGCTTTACAAAAACCTTCATCCTTCTTTCTTTCTCTCAGATCTTACATTTCAGAATAGGAAAAAAAAAAAAATCAGACGTTGCAAAGTGCCGCTTGACCCTGCACATAGATGACCTCTATTTTCACCACTTCTAGGACCTTCATTTTGCTTTAAAGACCGCCGCTTGACTACCATGCTTCCAAGAACTCTATTTTTACTTAGAACATCGCTGCCTCGAAGATCTCCATTTTTTAAGAAATCCAACTGTATGTAAATCACCTTATTTTTTTCGAATCAGCTTATTGCCTCGAAAACAAATTTACACTAATGTAGTTCGGCCACACCCTCTTTTCCTTAACCTTGGCAAACATTTCCTTGTTTTGTGCTTGTACCATGCACATGCCGTGGATATTCCGTGCACATTCTCTAGAAGGACTTCGGGTTAAAAGATTCATTGACTCAATGTGTATATGCCCAAAGCAAATATGATTTTGGTGTAATTATTTGCAAAATAGCTTTGCAGTTAAGAAAGAAAAGAAAGACATCGGAATTGTATAGACGTCCTCTAATTCGAGTGTGTAGGAGGTTGAGCTCACCGGTACTAAAGACACTATCTACCGCAATTCCTCATAATTGCATGTTTGGTAAAGGGCTCACCGGTACTAAAGACACTATCTCCTGCGATTCGTCACAGTTGCATCTTCGGCAAAGCCCTGTACCCCTGCTCCCCAACTTCAAAACAGGTTCCACCTCCCTTTTGAAAAGTTACCATTCCAAATTCTAACTAAAAACCAGTTTGACTTCCAGTTTGTAAAATTATCGGTCCTAGTCATTTCCCTCTTCGTTGCGTTCCAAGTTCTAACCCAGAAGTTGAACTCACGAAGCTCTCTACTCAGAAGATGAACTCAACTCCTCCTTGGCAACGCTCCTTGCTTCATGCAAACCTTAGGATCCGGGTAAATTGCTGACCTAGGGTTTCACTTCTTACACATTCGAGTTTTGTCTTACCGCATGCCTTTTGTTTGAGAAAGGACACAGGAAATGAAACTAAAAATGGCAATACTAGGATGTGTTTTTCATCAGCATTTTGATCGAGCAATTGTTATGTCTGTGGAGAACGATGGATTCATTCCCATGGTGTATACGGGTTGCATTGCGGCACTGTTGTTTTTTAGCGACTATTGTGTCTATTGTTTGACAATGTATTTCGTTCTAGAATGGCCTAGGTAGTGTCCAAGGTGCTGTTCTTTTCGTTTGTCTATCTATGTTATATATTTAATTTGGTATTTCTTGGCTATTGAAAAATACATAACTATTCGATATTGAGATCCTAACGCATAAGAGAAGTGGCGAGTGTCTGAAAACTTTTGTCACTAGCAACTCATTCTTGAAGATCGTCTACTTCACCTTCTGATTTGTGTTGATCATAAATGTACCAAAGGGGCCACCACACATATGATCAAGTTAATTTTTCTCATTTTTGGTCCTTTCCCTTAATTTTTCATTAGCGTTGTGTATTTTTATATATTTTCATTATATATTAAGTAAAAAAGTCATTAAAAAATCAACGTAGGCCAATGAGCCGCTAGGCTTGAAATGAAGTTTATTTTTCTTAAGTTTTTTCTTTTTCAATTTTTTATTAGTTTTCTTTGATTAACTCAGACAGTCTTATATTTTTACGATAATACATAGTGATTTGCTTTTTCAATAAATATCAACTTTCGCATTTTTCATTTGTGATTTTGATTGATTAGTTCTCTCGAGGTTATTTTCGCCGACTCAAATAGTCTTTAACCAAAAAAAAAAAATAGTATTTAACCAATCAATTTTCGCGTTAAATGCCACGTTCAATGAGAAGCCAAAGCCCACATGCGCTCTGGGCCTTGAACACCCCAAGCATCATCTCTGGACGTGGATGGCAGCAAGGTCTTAAATCCCGATGGAGTTCAAGGACGAGGAGTCGCTGAAGGACGAGCTCGCCTTCATAACCCAACACGGTTCCGAAAAGGTCTCAGCGATTCGCATTGAAGAAAGTTAGTTTGCCGCAACAAAAGACCATCCAGTATCATGATCAGCCGCGATCAAAAGAGGGCGAAAAAAATAGGAGATGAGAAAAATCCGCGAGCATGGAATTTGCAGCCGAAATCCGTGCGGTCACGAGGCTTCCTGGGGGAGGGCGAGAGGAAGGAGAAGAAGAGGAAGTTCTGGATATCGCTGTCGAAGGAGGAGATCGAGGACGACATTTTCATCATGACGGGGTTCAGGCCTGCCTGGAGGCCAAGGAGGAGGCCCAAGAACGAGCAGAAGTAGCTTGATGTATGTTCTTCTATGTGGGATAAATTCATTCCTCTTTCGTACGATGAATTTTCTCTTTGTTTCATTTGGTTTTCGCTTGCAGATTGTCTTTCCTGGTTTATGGTTGGTGGGGCTCACACCGGATGCTTACCGTGTGGCCAAAGCTCCGGCCAAGGTCTCTCTCTGTGTTCTAGAACTTGGGATTATGTTGCTGTCTCTGTATGAACTTGCCATGTTTGAAAGTTAATGAGTTTCGTGGCCTATTTGGTTTCAACAATGAAGTCTGTGCTTATCACTTCTGCAGAGATAGTTTGCGCTGAGGTAGAACATTTTGCCCGTTTCCTGAGCCGGAGGTCTCTCTGTCTCTGTCTCTGTCTCTGTCTCTCTCAACCAAATTGTCATGCTCTGGAAGTTCTCAGTGTCTTCACCCTGAGAACTTTGATATTGAAGGCGTACGTCCCGGAGATAGAAGGTGTTCCCGAGCCGGGTCCTGATGCTTGAAGGCCTATGGAGGCTCGTAAGCATCGGGCGCTTTCACACATCAACTAGAGGTAAAATTTGGTTAGTAGATACAGGAAAGGGAAAAGTATCGAATTGGGAAAAGGGACAAAGTTATTGTTCGATTTTTTTTGTTTGTTGATCTAAATTTACTTTCCTGCTGGGTGTTTGCTTTGTAAAAAGTTTGGTCTTTTAATTGTTCGGCAATTGCAAGTAGTACACGTAAGTCTGAAAATAGGGGCCGAAGATGAACCGGCAGAGCATATTTTGGGTAATTTATGCTATGCTTTGTGCATTATGATCTCCCTTTAATTGTGTTTCGAGATACCATATCGGTTGAATAGATTAAACTTCTTTACAGGCTTCTTCATATGACTACGTATGCTGACACAACAAAGCAGAGTAGCGAGGTGTAGTTCGGAAAATAAAACACCGTCCGCGCTTACTTCATTTAACTTGATTGGGCAATGCAGACCCATCGCAATTAGATTGTTGTTATGTATATGTGTAGGCTGTTGTATGTATTATCTGTCTTGGATACATGAAATGGGTGATCATGTTTGTATTTAGAAGTGCCCATCACACAATTAGAATAATCTCCCATGTGTCAATGTTCTTCATGTGCTTTAAATGCTTAGGAGATTTTTTGTCTGTGGTTCTGTTGTTATCAAGTACTGCTCATTAGAAAATTATTGCCTTTCGGGATAATTTTTTAGACGTCTATTAGGCATTCTCTTTGCACAATTCCTTTGATTTAATCCTGAGGTTCACTAACCTGCAGAAACTCTCTTCAACTTTTGCAAATAGTTTTGCAAACTTTTGGCATCTATCGGTAGATATGATGACCAGCTAATGATCTTAAGGCACTCTTAGCTGTTTTGACCTCTTTCAGCTCTGTCTCTACTCATTTGATATTGGAAATATTGTGTCGATGATCACAAATGAGTTTAGTCATGGGCATGGATACGTTCATGTGCACAACACTGTATTAACACTTTTTTTTCTGCTGAAAAACACTTGCTTAAGAAAATATACATACAACGGCACTTTTCAACTTCCATTGCTTTCCTTTAATCTGTTTCAGTTAAGAATTTTCCAATAAATCCGATTCTGCTTTATTGGAAGGCATATTCTTATATTTCCTTATGCCGGGGTTTGCTTAACATTGGTTTTAGGTTGGAGCTTATTGAGCAACCAATAACCATGCTTGGAAATAGTGATGAACTTCAGGATCTTACTTTATTTGCTGGCTCTAGGGACGGCAGTTTTCATTCAGTCTCATATTTCGGGGAGCTCTCGTGTCATGATGCCTTTTGAGGCCATGGATTCTCTCGAGGTCCTTCCTTATCCTGCTGGAGCACAAAATCCATCACGTGTGGTGTCTTGATTACGTCCATGAATAGTTGAACTGTAGCTAGCTTTGCTAGAAGTGTTCTTGAATTTTAGACTCTTTTTTTAGTGCGAACCGGTTCAGCCGGCTTGACTATTTTTCAGAGCAGTTTCCTGCAGTGGGACATTTCCCTAATGTTAAAGAAGCTGACTTGAAGAAGACTGTATCTGTGGCAATGCATGTGAAACGAAGAGGCATTTGAAGATAATTCAAGACTGACTTGAAGAGAGAGTCTGCTCATCACACGTGTTTGCAGAGCTGGAAGACTTAAAACAAAAGTAAATACACGTGTCATAATTCATTAGAGCAGTTAGTCTGTTTTTATGTAAACCAGTTGTTAAACCGGTGTTGAGTCGGTTCATTCGTTTTTCATATCTTCCTCTTCATTATAAAAACTATAGAAGAGAGAATAGAAGGGAGGTGTGGAGAAAAAGCCAAGCTCTCGTTGAATGTATGAGTTTTGGTTCTCGTTGATTCAAGAAGAAAAGAAATCCTTCCTCTTCATCTTGTGTTCTCTGTTCTTTGTTCTTCGTCCTCTCGTTTCTCTGTTCTTTGTTTTCTCTGTTCTTCGTTTCTTCACATGGTATCGAGCTTTCCGAGAGCTCCGGTTTCTCTGCTATACTGTTCGAAATCCTGTAAAAGTTCGTGTGATCCAGGAAGATAGTAAGAAGATCAAGAACAGAATCTGATTTCTGTTTGAAGAGTAGTCGAAATCGTATTTTCAAGAGTTTTCTGGAAATACAGAATGGCAGCAAGGATACAGAAAGTATCCATTTCCAATTCATGTCAATATAGCAAACTTTTTTACAATAAAACTAGCTGAAGATAATTTTCTGCTTTGGCAAGCGCAATTTCATAGGTTCTCGTGATCCGTGGATCTTTTGATTCATCAATGGCGGCACCACCAGCTCAAATGATGCATTGAGATTGAAGGAAGTGAAACAGAAGTGGTGAATCCTGATCATACAGATTGGATGAAGACCGATCAGCTAATTTCATCTTGGATAAGTGGAGCAGTATCTGAGAACATCTTAAGCTTGATCATTGGGCTAGAGACATCATATGAGGTATGGCAGACTCTTCTTAATCGGTTTACACAGAAGTCAGTAGCAAAAGAATTCGAACTTAGGGGAAAATTGCAAGCATGTCAGAAAAGAGATAGATCGTTGAATGTGTATCTTCGAGAGTTTAAGTCTATTTGTGATCAACTTAATGCCATTGGGAAACCTGTTGATGAGATAACCAAGATGTTTGGTGTTCTCGAGGGATTAGGTTCAGAATATGAAAGCTTCAGAACAACAATGTATTGCTTAAACCTCAGCAGATTATGATGAGGTTATATCTCAGCTCGAAAGGTTTGAAACAGTGCTACTGAACATGATATTACGTGAATCAATATAATCTAATCTAGCCTCTACTATGGCCAAAGAAAGTCATTTGGTGTGCAAAACTCTAACTTCAGAAATCAAAAGAGGAAATAGTCAGAGGTGGATATGGTTATGGCGGGGACGTGCGGTGAGTATTAGAAATCATGGTAATGACTATGTTGAAACAGGAAGAAATCAACACTACAGATGAATAACCCGAATCTAAATCAAGAAGATCAGGTTAACAAGTTGTCACTAACCGGTCTAACTATGGACAAGGGTTCAGACCATGTAAATTCTTCCCAAAAGTATCAAGCCACTAAGTCTTATCCACCACAAAGTGTAGCATCTGGTCGAAATATGCGAATGTGAAAACAGCAAGTAATAGTCCATTAGAATGCCAAATCTGTAAAAGGCCAGGTCATACAGGCGATCTTGGTATCGCTTTGATAATTCATATCAGCGGATGAAATACCAACTGCACTAGCTTGAATGCATATTGAAGACTCACATGGCCTTTGAATGGTATCCGGTCACAGGAGCCTCAGCTCATATCACCGAGACCCCTGGTATGCTTCAATACATTCTTTATATAATGGTAATCTTTGTTATGATAGGAGACGGTTCTCGTTTATCAATCTCGTGTTGGTGATGGCTTATTGCATACTACAACTAGCTCATTACCACTAAATGATGTTTTGCTAGTACCGAAATAAAGAAAATCTCTGTCTGTTTCAAAGTTAGCAGATGATTATCCCGTGCTTTTATTTTTGACAAACATGGGTATATCCTGAAGGACAACTGCAACAATACAACAGTGAGGCTAGGAAGCAAAGTCAAGGGACTATATCAAGTTGATCCTAAAGTCAAAGAAGTTTTCTTCACTCAAATTCAAAAAGAAGTAGGAGAAGACTTATGGCATCAAAGGCTGGCACATACCAGTTTAAAAACAGTGAAGTATCCTCGTCGGCACCTAATTCGGTGTAGTTCAAGAACTCAAGGCCTATGTAGTAGTTGCCGCATTGCTAAGAGTTCAGCCTTACCCTTTCCTATGTCAGACTATACATCTAATACTCCTCTAGAAAAGATACATTGTGATGTTTGGGGACCCTCACCAATTCAATCCTTTCAAAAATTTCGATATTATGTCATTTTTGTGGATGATTTCTCTCGATACAGTTGGCTGTATCCAATGAAACAGAAGTCAGAATTCTATGACATCTTTATCCTGTTTCAAAAGCAAGTCGAGAATCAGTTTGATCATAAGATAAAAATCTTTCAGTGTGATGGAGGAGGTGAGTTCACCAGCAACAAAGTTCAAAATTATCTACAACAATGTGGAATTAAACAACACATTTCCTGTCCCTATACACCACAACAGAATGGTCTATCTGAAAGAAAACATCGACATGTGGTGGAGCTAGGACTAGCAATGCTATATCATGCCAAAGTACCCTTAAAATTCTGGGTAGATGCTTTCATTACAGCAAATTATATCATTAATCTGCTTCCTGCTTCAAAGCTCCATATGGATTCACCCTACAGAAAATTGTATCAACAAAAACCAAGCTATACACATTTAAGGGTCTTTGATGTGCTTGTTATCCCTGTCTCGACCATATGCACAGCATAAGCTTGATCCAAGGTCTCTTATATGTATTTTTTGGGATATAGTGAAAAACATAAAGGGTATCGATGTCTTCTACCCACTAATGGACATATCTATGTAAGTTGTCATGTGGTGTTTGATGAATCAGTTTTTCCCTTCACCAGTCGACTACCAACTGAGTATCATCAAGGTACAAACTTGTACAAACAGTGGATAAATGGAGTAACATTTCTAGACTCTATAACTACATAAACACAAGTTCAGTCTATGTCCAATGAACAGATGGGGTATTTGCAAGATACTGGATTAATACAGAACTCTCACATTCATGCATCACAAATGCATACTGAGGAACCAATAGGTTCTATGCCAACATTGCTAGAGGTTGATACTGATCAAGTACAAAGTAGTTCTCCAGAAAATATACACTCTACTGAATTACTACAAGTGCATACTGAGGAACAAATGTGTTCTATGCCAACATTGACAGAGATTAATACTGATCAACCACAAAGCAGTTCTTCAGACAATACACAAGGTATTATGTCTATTCATCCTATGCAAACCAGATTAAAATCCGGAATAGTCAAACCTAATCCTAAATATGCATGCTTGGCCGAGTATAAAGTTCCTCTTGAACCAAAAACAGTCAAATCTGCACTGGCAGACAGAGGATGGTATCAAGCAATGCAAGATGAAATGGATGCCTTATACACAAACCAGACATGGGAATTAGTACCTCAAACTGATCACATGAATGTTATCGGGTGCAAGTGGGTGTTTAAGACTAAACTTACTGCAGATGGTAAGCTTGATAGACTTAAAGCAAGATTAGTAGCTAAGGGGTTTCATCAAGAAGAAGGTATTGATTTACGTAGACCTTCAGCCCTGTCATTAAACATGCTACTATTCGAATTATTCTTTCTGTGGCAGTGACAAAGCATTGGTCAATCCATCAGCTTGATGTTAAGAATGCCTTCCTGCATGGCACTTTAAATGAAACTGTGTATATGCAGCAGCCACCAGGCTTTATACACCCTCAGAAGCCTCATCATGTATGTCTGCTTAAGAAATCCTTGTATGGTCTTCGTCAAGCACCTCGAGCATGGTTTGATAAATTCAGTATCTTTCTTCTTGAAAATGGGTTTTCTTGCAGCACCACGGATCCTTCATTATTTGTTTTTCACCATGGCTCAGACACCATACTGTTATTGCTCTATGTAGATGATATTGTGCTCACTGGAAGTTCACCTCACTTACTTTCCAACTTAATTCATCTACTAAGCCTTCAATTTCATATGAAGGATCTTGGTCTTCTGCATTATTTTTGGGAATTGAGGTTAAACAAACCACACAAGATTTATTTTTTTCTCAGACCAAATATGCTCTTGATTTACTTACTCGAGCTAATATGAAAGATTGCAGACCTGTTTCTACTCCTCTTTCATTACGGCCTACAGCCATCATAACTGATGATATCTTATTACAACATCCCCTTGAGTATCGAAGTCTTGTGGGTGGACTTCTTGCATCTCACTATAACTCGTCCAGATATTGCTTATGCCACTAATCTTCTGTCAAAAGATGCAGAGCCTACATTAGGTGATTTTCACAAGCTCAAAAGAGTTCTTCGACACGTGAAAGGCTTTGTTACTCTTGGACTAACCATTCATTCCAATAGCTTCATGCATCTGTATGGTTTTGCTGATGCGGATTGGGCAGGATGTAGTACTACCAGGCGATCTACTACTGGTTTTTGTACATATCTTGGCTCTAATCTAATTTCTTGGTCAGCAAAACGGCAATCTACTGTCTCGTTCATCGACAGAAGCTGAATATCGTGCCTTAGCCTCAGCAACAGCTGATCTTACATGGGTTAGTTTTGTTCTTCGAGACATCGGCATTGGCTTATCTGCTCCAACATCTCTCTTCTGTGACAACAAGTCAGCTATTGCTCTCTCACTTAACCCCTGTTCTACATGCTCGCACAAAGCATATTGCAGTAGATTTTCATTTTGTCCGTGAAAAGGTTGCTTGGATCCTTGATTGTTTCTTATATTCCCAGTGCTCGTCAACTTGCAGATATTTTTACAAAATCATTACCTCGCTACCTACATTTTAGTCTTCGAACCAAATTGGGCTTGGGATATTTACCCCCTCCCAATTTGCGGGGGGATGTTAAAGAAGCTGACTTGAAGAAGACAGTGCTCTGTGGCAATGCATGTGAAACGAAGAGGCATTTGAAGATAATTCAAGACTGACTTGAAGAGAGAGTCTGCTCATCACACGTGTTTGCAGAGCTGGAAGACTTAAAACAAAAGTAAATACACGTGTCATAATTCATTAGAGCAGTTAGTCTGTTTTATGTAAAACCGAAGTTGTTAAACCGGTGTTGAGTCGGTTCATTCGTTTTTCATATCTTCCTCTTCATTATAAAAACTATAGAAGAGAGAATAGAAGGGAGGTGTGGAGAAAAAAGCGAAGCTCTCAGTTGAATGTATGAGTTTTGGTTCTCGTTGATTCAAGAAGAAAAGAAATCCTTCCTCTTCATCTTGTGTTCTCTGTTCTTTGTTCTTCGTCCTCTGTTCTCTGTTCTTTGTTTTCTCTGTTCTTCGTTTCTTCACACCTAAGAGGCAAAATTAATGCCCCTTTCATTATCCATAAGATAGATGATCCTCTGTCTCATCTTCACCATGTGATACCTCCATGCTTGATCTGAATCATTTATGGCATGCGCACCCGATTGCTGAGCTATTCATCTGATTATTTAGCTGGAGATCTGAATCACTGCGATGACATGTGCCATCGAGGCTTGAGTATCGGTTGCACATGTCGTTGTCTGTAACTTAGTCGATTACTATGTGGAGAAATAAACGCCTTTTATTCTTGTGCTTCCTCAAAATCTTGCTGACGAACTAAGCACATTCCTTGTCGGCAAGATGTCGTTGTGTCTGTTTTAGGTTTTGGCAGCGCCGGAAGACATCTTTGCGAAGAGAATGTATTTATTTAAATACATTATCAATTGTATTATTTATTTAACTAATACAATTGATAATGTATTTAACTAATACATTATCAATTGTATTAGTTAAATAAATAATAACTTCCAACAGTTGCGAGAAATCAACCTTTTGATGACACTTGTGCTTCTTAAACATCCCTCTATCCTTTAATAGCTGTCCCAAATGTGATGATGTTTCCATCATGGCCAAAGTTCTACAAAATGTGGAGAAAAAATTTATTGGATGACTCTGAATACGGGTAGAACTGGCAGATGTATCCATTAGGGCTTCAATGGAAGGGAAGTCATCTAAATTTTGGTCCTTGCAGCTCTATCTTTGATTGTGACTTTCGTAACATGGTAATGCATTATAATGTAAGCTTACAAGTTCAAGAAGCTTGTTGAGGGTACTTTTCTTACTAGAATAGTTGCTTTTAGTTTGTCAAATGAGAAAGCACTACCTCATTTGTGTTAAAAGAGAATAACGCATCTGTTGAATAACGCATCTGTTGAAGTAACTCACATCGCATGTCTACTGGGTTTATATGGGTCTTATATTCATGTGGTCTCTTTACACTTACCAGCTTAAACTTTTGGGTTGGACATTTTAACAGCATCAAGGTTGGTTTTTGACAGGCCTAATAAAAAAGAAAGAGATCGTAATTCTCTAATCTTTGTCATTGATAACTAAACACACTTGCAGACACTACCATGTGTACATGTTTCCATGTCTAATATATTTTGAAATGGGTAAAATGGTATTTTAAATCTGTCTTTTGCACCAAAAATAAGAAAGGAATGAGTAAATTTTTGCATTTCGTACGTGACTAGAAAATTAGGCATAGCATTTCCAAATTGCAAAGTACATTAAATCTGTCGAATTGATCATAAATGGCAGTGGCATGGAATGAGTGAATGTGATTCAAGTTTGAATTGGAATTAAAGGATTCTGAACCCACCCTGTATGAGCACCTCATCTTGTGTGATTAAATATGAATGTCAGAGGTTCTGTGTGGATCCTAATTTAATCTTTCGGTGAAGATTGTAGCTGTAAGGGAGACGATTGTTGCACAATCAGGATAAGATCTCTCCAATGAGTTATGTGGTCTCTATAGCATCAAATATGAAGGTATCCAAACTTTCTTGTATAATGCATTTACCTCTCTAAATTGATGATGTGCATGCATTCTATGGAAAACATTTGTATCTTTCCTAGTTCAAACTTCAGACCAATCCTGCTGGTCCTCTTCAAGTAAACTGGAATAGCATACGATGTAGATACTATATATTTTCTCTTGGAAGTTTAGGAGTCAGGGAATTGGTGTGATGAGATAACATAAAGTCCTATTCAGATTTAACTTTGATTTTTTGAGTTACAATGATACCCGACAGAAGTCATAAGATGTGATCAATTTTCTTTGCTAGACAATAAGTATATCTGGTTGTACTTGGATGTTTTTCCAGGGCAGTATCAAAACTTTTGACTTTACTTTCCTCTTTTTATTCAGGCCAGCCTTAAAATATTGGACTTTAGCATATAGCTTCTACAAATTTTTGCCCCTTTCTCCACTCACTCCATTACTTTCGTCTACTTATTTACAGCTCTCTCTTTTCCTTAATTTGATTTTTGGCATATGAATCAAGAAAAGTGGCATATGATAACTATTTCAGTAAAATACATAACTCCAAAAAGCATTGGAATATTTACTTCAATATCAATTTTTTGTCAGTTGTATCCACCAAAATATCAATTATGGGCATCTTGGAGAACGAGGCTATAACAGTCCTTAGTTATTTTTGTTTCTGAAT
The DNA here is from genome assembly GCF_016545825.1 of Eucalyptus grandis. Lineage (NCBI taxonomy): Eukaryota > Viridiplantae > Streptophyta > Magnoliopsida > Myrtales > Myrtaceae > Eucalyptus > Eucalyptus grandis. The sequence continues at coordinate 29,940,267 of NC_052618.1, read as the reverse complement.
ATATACCATAGCAACTAGAAAGCATCGTGAATGTTTCAAATACATCGACATAATGGATTTGCTGGTACACCATCAAATTTTCATCATTTATTTACTTCCATATTTATGAAAGTTACTGCATTTAGGAAAAGGATAAAACGCGTATTTTTACTCTAAGTGACATAGGATTGCATTGTCAATCTTTTTTTTGCCCTTCAAAACCCCCCTTCTTCTATAATGCTTTCGTCGCTAGCTTCATTTGCTTGCAGAACTTTTAGTGCTGAGAAGTTGGGCATTTCTTGTGAAATTTTGGGAGTTTGGTCGCTGACTTGTCCTTTCAGAGATTTGATGGAAGTCATGAGTTTATGAGGTCTTAGTTCTTGTCATTGAGCCCTCTAAAGGACGTCGTTAGTAGTTTAACCACGTCGAAGGAGCTTCTGAAAGTTCTTTTTCGGGTCGGTGGTCTCGAGAAGCAACATAAACCGACTATAGCCCTCGTCTCAGCCTTAGGAGTTGAGCTCGATCGTTCCATCATCCAGGTTGAGCAGTTGATCCATGAAGAGAGGTCTCATTCTCACCAGATTGATTTCCTCATGAAGCATTTCGCAGAAGAAAAGGCATCTTGGAGCAGAAAGGAGCGGAACGAATCCGCACTGCCATTTCGCATATGGCGGAGGAAGTCGACGTGGAAAAGAAATTGAGAAGACAAACGGAGAGACTAAACAAGAAGCTTGGCCAAGAACTTGCTGGCATGAAGTCATCTCTTTCCAAGGCGATGAAAGAGCTCGAGAGTGAGAAGAGGGCTAAGGAAATATTGGAGCAGGTCTGCGACGAGTTAGCGAGAGGGATTGGAGAGGACCGGGCGCAAGTGGAAGAATTGAAGAGAGAATCCGCCAAAGTTCTTGAAGAGGTGGAGAAGGAGAGGGAAATACTTCAGCTAGCGGATGATTTGCGCGAGGAGAGAGTGCAGACGAAACTTTCAGAGGCAAGTACCATTTTGAAGAGAAGAATGCCGCCGTCAAAAAGCTGAGGGCTCAGCTCGAGGCTTACATGAGATCCAAAATGAGTAAAGATGAGAATTCTCGAAATCAGAGAAAGCCAAGGAGCTCGAGCGTTCTTGAGCGACAAGATCAATCTTGAATGCGCTGAAAACGAATTATTCTGAGAAAATAAAGAAGCTGATGGAGAGGAGTGCAAAGGAAATGAATCCGCAGAAAGCGATCTTCATTCGATCGAATTGAACATGGACAACAACACCAGGAGCTACAAGTGGAGCTACACGCACGACGATACTAATCAAGAGAACTCGAAATGGGTCTCGGTAGATAATGAGTTCAACTTCAATGGGAGGAGATCTTCATCCGACAAAATTCAATGGGAGGGCATCTCCTTAAGAAGAGGAAACTCTATAGGGGCGAATCTTCACGACGGTGCCAGAACTCATGACAACCTGAATGGGTTCAACGCAGGGATACTAATAGAGTTCTTCTCGCTGGCTAAAATGGACAGCAACAAGGAAGACGAAACCAGAAGAAACAGAGCGCTCGCAGGCCTGAAGGACCATCAGCTGTCAAATTTCGCCAATCCGATCAGGCCATGGAGCCAGTCCTTGCCTCTGCAAGATCACGGCATGGAGAGTTGGACCGTGGGAGAGTAATGAATGCGAAATCGAAGCGAGTCAGGATTAGAGAGTTTTTTTCCTTCTTCCTTTTGCACTCATCTCCATGTCAGGCAGGGAATACTAGAAATTGCTAGCAAACGATGTCCTCGCGTTAGTCCTATTCGAGAATTTTGATACTCTAATTGTATGTGTTGCTGGTCTAGTGCTGATGTTAAAAACCATCCCAATTTGCAATTTTAGTTCTTGCTGCTAAGTACCATGTTGATGTTGCTGCTGTCCCAGTTTGCAAGACCGGTGTCATCTGCCCGAAAGAACTTAAAATGAACTTTTCCACGAGAGTTATGATCAACATGAGAGAATAATTCCACCTATGCTCTTCATCATTCCATGTGCTCCTTAACAACTCATTTCGTCGTCAACTGGCCGAACAGATTCTCTGGCATGAGGACCAGCATTTGTTATAAGACAGCGCCTGATGAAATAAGACCAGTTTCATGGAACTGGAAAATATTGAAACGGCAAAAACCACCACCCCCCCCAAAAAAAAAAAAAAAAGAACTCATCACTGATCTACCGAAAGAAAAGATCGAATTAATTCATGAGAAAAGTCATTAATGTTCTTATTTCATTGCCAAGAGACAGACTAGTTACAAGAGTCCTATTGCGTAGGATATAGACATGTTTACTGTGCAGCTGAAATATAACATTGCTTTCTCAACTATCAAGCAGGAAGTATCTATGAACTATGTTGCTTGCAATCAGAATTTACAATAGCCCATTAAGTCGAAAAAGTTGAACAAACAATCAGAAGGTTCCCTCTGGGACCAACATTTGCTAGGCGTTATTGCCATGATTTGGACCTGGCTCCGTGAAAGAAAACATAACCTTCAGGCTTGTCAATGCAAAGGTAACTGGGTTACTCGGATGGTCCCTCACGGTCAGGCTAAGCACCTCAGGCCTTGAATAATGCCCAGCCACATCAAAATCAAACTTGGCCAGCTTTATTTCTCCAAGGTCTGCACATCATTACACCATAAGTAAATCAAGCTCATGAGGAAAAACCTGAAGCCCTCACAACTAAAATGAGATAATAATCTCCTTGGTTAGCTAACTTCCAGAGATTTAAAGTGCACTCGAGCTGCAAGTGCAAGGAACATACCAAGGTCAGCTGAGATGAGTGCCTTAGCATTGATGTGCATCCTAATAACCAGTGGTGGGATGTGGCTGTAGAGGCAATTACCAAAGAGTGACCATCTTGACGTGCTTAAATTCTCTATCATTTTGTTTTCCTTCTGTCGAGTATCCGACAATTTTTGTTAATAGCAGCTCACTCTTGACGAATCCTTGCTTCACCTTTCAATTTGTGTTGGTTACCATGAGTTTACCAGATACCGAATCCTCGATCATTTTGAGTATGAAATTGGCAAGTGCTTGAAATATGCAAATGGGGTCAGTGTGGATCATGCAATTTTTGCTGTACTTGCTAAAACTGATGCCTTTTAACTTTTATGCCAGAAGGGAATTTCAAGCATATCAGACTTTGGCAACGTCAATACTAACAAGGCATGTGGTTGCCTGATTGAAGGGTGCTCTGATATTGAAGCCATGGTTGATGGCAACCATTTCACAGAGGGTGCATTGGAATGTATGGAGAAGATTGTTATAAACGATGCCCCAAAATTGACATGCCTTTGAAATTGTCCCATCCGATCTGGAAGCCCAGCGCAACTAACTTCGCTAAGTATTTGTAAATGTCCAAAACTGACGAAAATATTCTCCTGTAGTATGATTCAACTACTTTCTATAGTAATGCCCTCTAGTGATGGCCACAACAAGGAGTTATTAGTCCAAATGCTTCTCAACTTAAGCAGATCGATAAGTATAAGAGTCTTTTAGACTTGGAAGTGTACTAGGGTCTAAATTGTTGTTTTCAGCTTTCATGATGATCTCTCTAATCTCATTACACTCTTTAACTCTCAAATACTGAAGCTTAGAAAGTAGTTGAATCATGCCACAAGAGAATATTTTCATCAATTTTGGACATTTACACATACTTAGCGAAGTTAGTTGCGTTAGGCTTCTAGATCGGATGGGACCATTCCAAAGGCATGTCAATTTCAGGGCATCGTTTATAACTATCTTCTCCATGCATTCCAATGCATTATCTGTGGAATGGTTGCCATCAACCATGGCTTCAATATTATAGCACCCTTCAATCAGGCAACCACGTGCATTGTTAATATTAGCGTTGCCAAAGTCTGATATGCTTGAAATTCCCTTATGACATAAAAGTTTAAAGGCATGAGTTTTAACAAGTACAGCAGAAATTGCATGATCAACACTGACCCCATTTGCATATTTTAAGCACTTGCCGATTTCATACTCAAAATGATTAAGGATTCGGTATCTGGTAGACTCATGGTAACCACCACATAATTGGAAGGTGAAGCAAGTATTCGTCAAGAGTGAGCTGCTACTGACAAAAATTGTTAGATACTCAACAGAAGGAAAACAAAATGATAGAGAATTCAAGCATGTCAAGGTAGCCACTTCTTGGGTAATTGCCTCTACAGCCACATCCGTTATTAGGATGCACATCAATGCTAAGCTCTTCCCTAGAGATGACACTGTGACCAATGTCCATGACTCTTGACCGTCCCTCAATCATCCGTCTCATACACGAATTGGATAAGAAAATCTGAGAGCATCTCAAATTAAGCAAGTCCCCAATCTAAACCGGCAAATAGTCAATTCCAGTGTCTCGGATATCAAGAACCTCAAGATTCACCAATGCTTTCAAGTCAGTAGAAAGTTCAGTTAAAAGGCTGCGAGAATTTAGATAAAGTGCTCTTAGAGCTATCAGGGACAACATTGATATTGGCAGGGATGTGATTTGAGTGACATGCAAGTCTAGAACTTGGAGCTTTTCCATAGATCCAAAAAACAAGTCTGAAATTAATGTTAGCTTTTTATTTTTCTGCAGCATCAGGGTTAGGAGAGAAGAACAATCTACTGTTTTCGGTAATGTGCACAGTTGATTTTCAATCAGAGATATGTGGTTTGCCATTTTCCAATCTTCTTGATTTGGGCCTCTTTCAGCCCCTCACAAGCTTTCACCAAAGAATTTAGAATCCTTCTTCTGACAAAATTTTGAGGGCTATGTTCCGGAGCACCTTATGCATTCTAACATGCTTTATTTTTTCACTTCTTTCCAGCAAGGAAACATCAATGAGATCATGCCCCCGATCACGAGCTTCGGTAAAATTAATTGCATCACTCAGAAAGCCTTCTGCACTCCAGCACTCCAATAAGTAATCTACATAGACATCAGAATCCTCAAGAAACAGTGAGCCATAAAAGAAACAAATCTTTTGCCCTTCATCATCTAATTTGTCATAACATAATCTCAAAAATTCAAGAACTTCGTCCATGCCTCGATCTTTGACACTAGACCATCTCTGCAAGCTTCTTAATCCATCCCTCCAAAGATTAACATTATCCTTCCTCCTAAAATATCTTGCAACTCTGTCAATCAGAAGTGGTAAACCAGCACATTTAGTTACCACTTCACGGGCAAACGGTTCAACATCAGGCAGATTAATGTTCCTACCCACTTTCTCCCAGAACATATTCCATGCCTCTGTTGGGGACAGCCTTTTCACATGGATGAACTCATCAACTTCCATATCCGAACAAACATGTTTGTATCTACTTGCTAACACAACCTTACTATCCCGGTTGTTATCATGTAATCCTAATGCCTGTAAATCAAAAACATTCCAAACTTCATCAAGAAGAAGCAAGTATCTTTTGTTCTCCAATTCTTCTGATATTCTCCACGATATTTCCTTCGGATCACTGATCCCTTCAGTGTTCAATTTAAGCCTCTGTGCAATTGCCTTTTGCAACTTCTCTATGCTACTTTCTTTGGATACCGACGCAGAAATTACAATGTCAAACATTTTGCTGATTTCCACATCATCATTCAAATTATGCATGATAGTTGTCTTCCCTACTCCCACTGTCCCCCAAAGCCCGATTCTTTTCACCTCGCGGATCCTTCAACAGCACAGTGCATTGATGGCTTATTTTCTGTTTTTGGTGCATGCATTGTTCTGATAGGTTCAGGTGGTCTCTCGACAAGCGCTACATTTCAAGTCTTCCTTGTGCCCCTACAGAGACTATGCGGTTCCTCACACTTCTCAGCCAATCTTTTACATCGAGATTGCCGACAAAACATGACGCCGTTTCCATGAACCTTTTCTTCCTTTTCTGAATTCATTTTCTAGTTCTTGAATGTCATCCTCAATATCCTTAACCCTACCAATCCAGGCTTCACCTTTGTTTAGTTTTTTTCTTTGTCTTGTCTTTGTTTGCTTTAGCTTCATGTCATCCCTCTAGCAAAGAGTTTCTCTTTTTCCTCAGTGAGCCTTTTAAAATTCTTTCCAAGTTCATTCGCATAATTGATTTTGCGACCAACATAAGCTATTAAGCTTTTTCCATCCCTGTATGCCTCAACAGCTGTTGCTGTAGCTGCTGCCTCAACCATACTGTGCAAGCAACAAGCTAGAGTTTATGATCTTAACCTAAATCATAATGGACAAAATCACTAAAAGTAGTACTTCGAAGCACAAGAGTCTCTAGTCTCTACCCAAAAAAAAAAAAAGGAACAAATTTATTATGCACAATGAAATGACGGCATAATTTTGGGCCAAACAAAGAGCCTGCCAAAGTCAACCCAAAATCTTGTTTTGTTCTTTGTTTTCCTAAATCTATTCCATACAACTGTGAGAATTGGAAGGAGCAGATTGAAACACAAGTTTACTTGACAGTCTTTTACTTATCATTTGGTCGCCAAGAAGCATACAATCCTGATAAAGATTACTGCCAGCAAATTAAATTATTTCATTCCAAGGAGACAGATGATTAAAGACTCCTCTAGTTGTAGCATCACAGTTGTTCATTGTTCCATCACAGCTTTTATCGTTACATGATTTCTAAGAGTAGTTCTGTATTTAAATATGGAAGTTATAGATGAAAAGTTGCTAAAGAACAATAAGATCTAGGTGTTGACTAACTTACTTTTGAAGAGGGCCAAATACTCAAGAACAACTCACGTTGAGGATCACATGACTACATGAGATGCTTGTGTGATCTGCAACTGAACTGCAGCCACAATTTGAAGGACATAGTTGGATAAAGACATTTGAGTACGTTCTCGGTGAAAAAAAAAAATGTTTTCAAATTAAAAGAAACATAAACCTAAACAATAAATGCCAACTTAATTTAAAAGAGTCTCGGCAAAGGAAGAACAGATGAAGACATAGACCAACAGTAAAGATCTATCGTGAGTGGTGAACATGCACTGACCACCTAGCTTGGATGCATTGATTATAATTGATCAAACACCACTGGCACACGTGTGGACTCCAAAACACAATTGCAAATAATTGGACATTTTCAGCAAGCAAAATCGAAGCACCTCAATTCAGCTATTGGTACGATTACTTTACAATGGAAAATGAGAGGAGGGAGAGGGTGGTTCTATTTGTGACTGAGAGTTCAAATTAGCTCGAGGGTGGCAAAGTCCCCCATTCACATGAAAGTAGACAAAAGAAGTCCATCAAAATGTGATTAAAAAATACCCCACTGAAATTCAACTTCGCTACCAGCTTAATCGCTCGACTTCAAAGCGAAATGTGGACTCTTGTCATCTTAGAAGGAGCATAATAAAAGCACTTCATACATATAGAGAATAAAACAAGCCCTATCAGAATTAAAACAGGGCAATCTCTCCATTACAGCCATTTTTAACAAATTGTCTGCTCTCTGGAACGAGCTGGAGATGGTGGAGGAAAAGCTCGAGGGTCCCGAAGCTACTCTAGCTCAATACCGAGCAATCAAAGAGCGAGAAAAGGCAACACGTTTTTACTCATTCTCAACGAGACGTACCTGCCGTTCCGAAGCCAAAATCCTTGCGATGGATCCGATTCCGCCTCTTGGACGCATTTACCAACTTGCCGTCCAAGAAGAATCCCAACGCCTTGCTTCCACGGAATACTTGAAGACCGGAGATCGCGTCGTCTTGGCAGCAAAAGCAGCAACGGAGATGCACCGGTGCAGCGGATGGAACGCCCATGGAAGAGCTGGTGAAGAAGAAAACCCAACTTTTCAAATGGACGGACAGGATTTAATGGGAGCTTTTCGATCCGACGGCTCAGGACATACCAGAGCCTTAATGCAGATGGGCGGACGGGATCTAATCCCTAGATCAGACGGCCCAGGACGCGGAGCGAGATCTAACGGCCAGGGTTTTATCTTGGCAGCGCCTAAATCGGACGGAGAGATTTGGCCACGTCACCCCCCCTTTGTAGATGAAGATCCTATTCTTTTTACTAACCAAAAGAGAGAACCCAAATCGTTAACGGGTCCAAATTGCTAGCACTCAATCCATCAAATTTCGATAGGACAATGCAATAAAACAACCCGTGCACTTATTACTGCATTTTAGCTCACGTTGAATTTGATCCTTAAACTCTAGTTTTATTCGATTTAGTCCTTATATTCTTGGAATCAAATCGATTTGTCTTTCCAGTTAACTTGGTCCCATTGACATTTGACATGAACTGTCGTGGCAATCCAATTAGCCGTGGAACCAACATTTGTTGATGCAAGGGCAATTGAAAAATTACCTAAAAAATCATAAATTTATTACGATTGTACTAATCCAATCATAAACTTTTCATTTTGGCCAATTTAGTCTTAAGTCTGTTGACAAATTGTCAATATAGTACATACAACCAATTTTGCTTGAAAATTGATAACTTGGATGCTGGTCATCTTATGTAACACGAAGTGGGAATTTCTGAAAATTTTTATTTTTATTTTTGATTTTTTTCTGAATTTTTATTGATTTTTTTTTTTCTTTTCTCTTATATTCTTTCTTTTCTTTTCTTTTCTTTTTTTATTGTAAGGGCCAATAGGAGGCCACCGGCCATGAGGCATCCAAGTTATTTATTTCTAGTCAAAATTAATCGAATAGATTAAATTGACAATTTTTCAAAAGGTTTAGGATTAAATTAAAAAGTTTAAAACCAAATTAGCACAATTATAATAGGTTGGCAATTTTCCCATGTGCAATGAGGTTATCATTGCATGGCAATCAATTGACCCTGCAGTTGACCTCTAAGAATCAAGATTTTCATGGCGAAAAGGAAAAGATTTAAACCGGATTTTCTCGATCAAAAGAAGTAGGAAAAAGAAAATAAAAAGACTGGGAGAGATTTGACTTCTCAGCTCACTTTTCATCCACTGGTTTCACTATATTTGATCAGGATTCCTGCGGGCGACACTTTCTCAAGTCATTGGTTTCGATAAATTGTAGATACGTGTACACAGTAATCTATACGTACACTCATCAATTCCTGGTCAAATGTTAAAGCGCCACTGTTTCCACATTCGTAGTGTTGATTCATGGTGAATCAGAAATTTAAGGAAGAGCTGAATCTGGGGTCTTTGGGGCGCCAACGCATTGGAAGTTGATTCAGGGCATCGTGTGTGCCTTAGGCCCAAAATAGAATGTCATCAGCATAGACTCCTAAATCTTTTTCTATTAAAACCCTTGAAAATACTACTACATCCACTTTTCCTTTTAGTAAATTTACCTCATCCATCTTTCTTCCTTTCGACTTGTTCACCTTTCAGGACAAGCGTTTTACTTTTTTTTTTCTTTTTTTTTCCCCTAAATTTCAAGACAAGCGTTTTCCCTAAATTTACACCATTAATCTTCAATTTTAATGGTGTCAATTTAGTCATAAACCTTTCAAACTAGTATCAATTTAATCTTAAAACTTTTAGTTTGGTTTAGGCTAATTTTAGCCAGAGTTTGATAGTTTTTATTAAAGAAAATATTTTACTTAATCAATAAGTCTAATATTATTGACTAGGTTTTTCTGTTATTATTTTATTTTATGAATACGTATCTTTGGAGGGAATAAATAGATGCACAAGCTCCTTTGTCAAATTAATGAAAATCTTATGCAAGTTAGATGAATTAAATTTTGTTGAGGTTTTTCTCTATGGCTAATGAATTATGATATATTATTTATTTATTATTTGCAATCTCAAGATACTTCCGCTGCTTTTTTGTTTTTTTTAGTGTAATTAATATTTCAAAAAAGATAAATTGAAGCGTGAGTTTATCATTGGCCAAAGACACGGCAGGAAAGTATAAAAATAAAAAATCATAAGTACCTCGGTACATGACCTCTCATCTTGAAATGGAGCCCACCAAACTGGAGCTAGTCGAGACTGCATAGAAACAAGAAAGAAGAAAGCATCCTATTCTTGGGAGAGGAACCATAATGGAATTAGAAGGAAGAGGAACGATGGGACGATTTAGAATCGGGATGGAAGATGCACGAGCTCCATGGTCATTTTACAGAGGAAGAAATTGAGGCATTGGTTGTAGTATTGGTCTTTTGTTGATTTGATTTCCCTTGTTTTGGTTTGTAAAATTGATAATTATCAGCCTTTTCTTTCTTGAAGTGATTCTCAGTTCGAGCTTAGTAGCTCTAAGATAATAATATTATGAGGAGTAAAAAATCATGTCCCCATTCCCATTCTATTGATTTTCCTCTTTAAATCACGCTAGAAAGTAGAAAGGGTATACTAATGCTTACCCTTTTCCGACATGAGCCTTAAATTCTTGGTCATTTTAAAATAGGGAAACATAATTTTGATCTTATTTTTAGAATTGTGAGGAATTGTTTTTCACTCTGTGGAAGAGGAATATGTTTCAGAGGCATGGTTAAGGAAATTTGTGGCTGAGTATAGTATGGTGTCTAAAAGATATGGATGTCTGAGATGCCTTAATAATATCAACAGCTAGATTGTGTGTGGAGGAGACGGAGAAAAAGAGGAAGAATGAAAGAATGGTGTTAAAAAAAAAAAAATGTTTGGTTTCTTCTTTTTCTTGTAGGTACCTCTATGTGCTTGATGTTTGGCTCATGGATTTTATAATTGGTGATTATGCTGAATTTAATTAGCTAAGGGGCTAAATCATTTGGGTAGAGAGACATATTATTCAACTTTAGCATCATAATTTGATGAAGAATAGATGATGATTCTCTATGAAGCACTTATCTTGCATATTTGATGCTGGTGGTTAATTTAATGAAATTAGTGTTTACGGCGAAACTCAACAGAAATGCATTTGTGACTGGATAATAACGGAGAAGGGATCGAAATGAAGTGGATAAATATGCATTTGACAATTTAATTGTACAGTGAGTTAATTGGTGATTTTCTTTATTTTGCATGGTTAATGTTAAAATGTGGATCTAATATATCTCATAAGCGCATGAAACATACATGCTTGCTTAGCTGTTGAAACCGAAGATGACTTAGACTTTAGTACTAGAATCACCAAGAGAAACTCCTTGTTATCTTGCATATTCATGTGACATGGCATAAACATAACAGGATAAACATAAAAGAACAAACAAAATGATAATACATCCGCAGAAGAGAGCAAGAGGGAGAGTGCTGATACTAAAGCTATACCTCAATATATCCTTTACAAACTTAGTCTTCAAGTTCGAGCTCTTACTCATTCAGATTGGATCTTTAGCCCCCGAGCAGGTTTTTTTTACCTTCTACTGACACTTGAAAAAAGCAGCTTTCAAGGTCTCTTCAGTGAATCACTTGAGCCCAGATACATTTTCAGTGCCACGGAGCTAGACCAGTGAGCTATTATGCTTCCAAGCCCACCTCCTGGTTGTCATTGCTCCATCACTTCCTTTTCGCAAAGTTTTGGACACTCACTTGTTGCGCAAAGTTTTGGACATTCACTTGTTGCATAGTGAGAAGCAGTATAAGTAATGGAAGGACATGCTCTGCAGCAACTCCATACTAAAAGCAGAATAGTAATAGTCATTATGATAAAGAGAACTTTCTACTTTACCGTTAAAACAACAATGGTACCAAGAAACACAAGTATTTGTAAACGGGCATTTTGAACAGAGCTGCAAATGCAAAATCTTACTGCTTAAGCATTGAGTTAGCAACTCCAAGAGCACACATGAGCATAGGAGCGAGAACACATCAACGTCAACGAGTAGCACAACGGCGAAAGACAACGTTGAATTGTTTGTAAAATTTCAAGGGTAGCTTGTTTGTCAAGCTTAGGAATTAAATCCCCTAAACATAGAAAAACATTGACTCTCACCATCCAAAAGAAATAAACCAAGCATCAAACTAAACTCGAAAGATGAGAATCAACAGACTTCATGCACATAAGATAACTCTCTAGCATATAAAATATATTGGAAGAATACATAAGCAAATGTATGATTAAACAAGATTGATGGATTATTTATCATCAGACATGGCAGAGGGAGGGGGACGCTATGGCAGAGACGCGCATGCGCCCCACACACCGCCGGACCTAGACTTGGAAGCGCACTTCCACTCCCAACGGCTCCTATTTTCGTCTCATTTTCAGCAGTTGGAACTTAGTGACTCCCCTCATGTGCAGTTCGAACTGAAGTAAGGGAGCAACCTCCTTTTTTTTTTTAAAAAGGAAGTCCACAAGCCCATGTACGAAAACAACACAAACCTAGCCCTAATAACTGGCCCGGATTGTTCAAAACCCTACCTGGTTCATGACCCACACCTGACCTGGTTTTTGGCCGAAACGCTTCTCTTTCCTCTTTGTTTCTAGGTTTTGCCTCTTCTTTTTTTTGTCTCCCAGTCCTCGTGCTTTTTACTATCAATGTAGTCCAGGAGCCTTCGTTGAGGCATTTCCCTCCTCTTTTCTTTCCTCACGCAACTTAGAGAGAAATAGAGGGAGATAGAGCATAAAAAGAAAATTATGAAGTAAAAAGGTGGATTGGTCAGAGATTCGAAGGCGGGGTTTATATAGGGAAGCTTGACGTTACAAGGCTTCCGATTTTGCCTTCGGAGCGAAGAAGCAAGGCAAGTCAAATGTGCTACGAAAACCGAGAAAGTACTTCAATGAAGGTGACGTGAGGGGTTGTGCTGATTCCTTTCAACGACATTTCATCTTTTCCTGGGCCGACACTTCTCAACCTGATGCGGGAGCATCCAACGTAGCTCCATCGACCAACTCAGAACCATTGATGCTTATCTAAGCCAAGAAAGAAATTGGGCATTATTGCTTCGATGAATCATTTTGAATAAATAATGTCAATTTCTTATCGATACTTTGTGGTATATCGATAAGTATCAATGGGAGGTTATTTTAAATGTTGTGACCAATTGATGAAGTTTCAGGAGGATTATTTTCTAGTCAAGGGAGGAGCACGAATTTTGGGAAGGCTAAAGGTTCACGAATGTGGTTTAAGAATATGGAAAGCCAAAGGTTCACGAATGCGGTTTAAGAATAGGGAAAGCCAAAGGGTCCAAAATGCAGTTCAAGAATACGAAAAGCTAAAGGTTAAAGAATGTGGAAGGCCGAAGATTAAAGGCATTTAGTTCTCGTGTTAATAAAGGCTTTTCTTAAGTTCCTAGGTGTCTTTATTTTTATGTAGCTCAAGAGTTGAAGGTTTCAGTTCCTAGGTCATTAAAGTCTATCTTTTTATATTTCCTAAGTCTAAAATCCTTTTATAAATAGAGGAAAACTATCCAATGTATGGGAGATACGAATTTGATCAATGAAAATGGTGAGATTTCCTCTGCTTGAGTGACCTCCTTTGGAGAGTGGATAACTGCTTTCGGTCTCTTTATCCTTGGAACGTAGATCACTCCTTGGTGGTGAGCCAAAACCCCTTTATCTTTGGCTGGTGGAATCTTTAGGCCTTGGTGATGAGCTTCTCCTATCCCGAAGTCCTTTATCCTCGACCGGTGGAACCTTTAGGCCTTGGTGGTGAACTTCGTAGATCTCGATCCTCATTCTCGGTTGGTGGCTTGGCCTTTATACCTTGGAAGGAGATCGTTCTATCTTTCTGATTCCCCTTTGTTTCTTCCCCGTTTACACTACTTCATACACTTAACCACAAAAATCACCTCTGAAAAATTTCCATTCTGAAATCACTCACCCCATCATGCATCACAACCGAATTTGGTAGGACGTGCCTGCGTCTCTAGCGAAGCGACGCATTATGGCTTCGGTTGGGCAGAGGGAGGGGGACGCTATGGCAAAGACGCCCACGCGCCCCATGCACCGTCGGACCTAGACTTGGAAGTTCACTTCCACTCCCAACGGTTCCTTCTATTTTTGTCTCATTTTCGGCAGTTGGAACTTAGTGACTCCCTTCATGTGCAGTTCGAACTGGAGTGAGGGAGCAACTTCCTTTTTTTTTTTAAAAAAAAGGAAGCCCACAAGCCCATGTACAAAAACAGCCCAAACCTGGCCCTAATAACCGGCCCGGATTGTTCAAAACCCTACCCAGTTCATGACCCGCGCCTAACTAGGTGTTTGGCCGAAACGCTACCCGGCCACGACCTAATGGACGTCCCTCTCTTTGCTCGCGGGCGAGGCGTCGATGAGCGGATGGACGGCAGTGGCGGAAAAGACAACGACGGGCAACGGCAAAGCAACGTTTGGTGACGGGCGACGGGTGATGGCAAAGTGGAGGATGCGGCATCAGAGGCTAAACGGCGGTGCTGAGTTGGTGCTGCGAAGGGGTTGGATCCCGCGATGGCTCGACGTAGTATGGACAGGATCAGCAGTAGTCGTCAAGATGGGCGGCTGTAGGGCTGGTGCTGCGATGGGGTCGTTGGTGACTGAACGGTAGCGGCAGCTCGATAGGGATCTAGTGCGGCGACGGCGTTAAGGATGGCGGCGGTGCGGCTCAAGGGACGGCGTGCGCGGGGTTGGATCGTGGACGGCCCGATATGGCAAGGACCTAGACACGGTGACAATCGTCGGGGATGGTGGAATGGCAATGGCAGACGACTGCGAAGCAGCGTTGTCTCTGAGATCTAAGTAGAAACGATCAGATCTGGGCTCGCTCAGCGTCTCTCCATCTCTAGCTTGCTCACCATTGGAAATCTCTCCGGCGGAGGTCATGTGAATTCCCCTCTTTCTCCTCTGTCTCCATTCTCTCCCGGCGATGCTCTCTGCTCTATCGATTTCCCCTCCTCCCTTCAGCTCTCTCTCTCTCTCGAGCTCCACTTTGCTCCTCTTTCCTCTCTGTTTCTGGGTTCTGCTTTTTTCTTCTTCTTTTTTTTGTCTCACTGATCTCATGCTTTTTGCTGTCAATGTAGTCCAGGAGCCTCTGTTGAGGCATTTCCCTCCTCTTTTCTTTCCTCACGCAACGCAAAGAGAAATAGAGGGAGATAGAGCAGGAAAAGAAAATTATGAAGCAAAAAGATAGGTTGGCCAGAGATTCAAAGGCGGGGTTTATATAGGGAAGCTTGACATTACAAAGCTTTCGATTTTGCCTCCGGAGCAAAGAAGCAAGGCGGGTCAAATGTGCTACGAAAACCGAGTAGGTACTTCAATGAGAGTGACGCGAGGGGTTGTGCTTATTCCTCTCGACAACGTTTCATCTTTTCTTGAGCCAACGCTTCTCAACTGAATTTGGTGGGACGTGCTTGTGTCTCGAGCGAAGCGACGCGTTATGGCTTCAATTGGGCAAACGGAGGGGGACGCTATGGCAGAGATGCACACGCGCGCCACGCACTGCCAGACTTAGACTTGGAAGCCCACTTCCCCTCCCAACAGCTCCTTATGTTTTCGTCGCATTTTCGGCGGTTGGAACTTAGTGACTCCCCTCACGTGCGGTTCGGGCGCGTAGTGAGGGAGCAACCTCCTTTTTTATAAAAAAAAAAAAAAAAAAAAGAAAGCCCATAAGCCCATGAATGAAAATGACCCAAACCCGGCCCTAATAACCAGGCTCGAATTGTTCAAAACCCTACGGTTTGTGACCCTTTTAGGCCAGGTTTTTGGCGAAACACTAATCGGTCTCGACCTGATGGACGTCCCTCTCTTTGCTCGCGGCTAAGGTGTCGCTGGGCAGACGGACGGTAGTGGCCAAAACAACAGTGGCGGGCGACAACGAAGCAGCGTTTGGTGACGGGTAACGGGTGATGGCGAAGTGGAGGATGACGATGTGAGAGGCTAAACGATGGTGCTAAGTTGGTGCTATGACGGGGTCATTGGTGGCGAAAATCGGCGGCTCGATAGGGATCTAGTGTAGTGACAGTGTCGGGAATGGTGACGGTGCAGCTCGGGGGACGGTGTCTGGCCAAGGGGTTAGGTCATGGACGGCAGCGACACAGTGGGGACCCAAACGCGGTGACAGTCATCGGGGATGCTGAAATGGCAACGGCAGGTGACGGCGAAGCAGCGTTGTCTCCCACAATCAGATCTAGGCTTGCTCGGCGTCTCTCCTTCTCTAGCTTGCTCACCGTCGGGGATCTCTCCGGTGGAGGTCATGTGAACTCCCCTCTTTCTCCTCCATCTCTGTTCTCTCCCGGCGGTGCTCTTTGCTCTCTCGGTTTCCCCTCCTCCCTCCAACTCTCTCTCGAGCTCCACTCTACTCCTCTTTCCTCTCTGTTTCTAGGTTCTGCTTTTTTCTTCTTTTTTTATCTTCCTATCCTCGTGCTTTTTGCTGTCAATGTAGTCTAGGAGCCTTCATTGAGGCATTTCCCTCCGCTTTTCTTTCCTCACGCAACGCAGAGAGAAAAAGAGGGAGATAGAGCAGGAAAAGAAAATTAGGAAGTAAAAAGGTGGGTTGGCCAGAGATTTGAAAGCGGGGTTTGTATTAGGAAGCTTAACATTACAAGGCTTCCGATTTTGCCTCCGAAACTTGCTGATCTTGTTAGTGAAGAATTAATTTCAGGCAAGCAATTTCCAATGCACACAGAGAAATCAAGATACTCATAGATGTTGTTGAAATCAGAGATATTTGCTGGGCATGCCTGATTTGTACAATAATCAACAAGTAAATTGCATAATCATAAGTTTTGGGTTGAGGAAGGACCACTTCCCATTTTCAAAAGCCCGATGAAAAACTAAAGTAGGCACGGATACAACTCCGAAGTGTGTAGAAAGCAGATCGATCTCCTTAGCAAAATAGCCCAATGAGTTTTTTTTCGGTTTGTCAATGGTAAAACAACTACACCTTGCAAAAGTACAACAATCGACTAGTAAAAAATAATGCTGAGTTTTACTTCAAATTTCCTAGATGTGCTTCTTTGGTCATCTTTTCTCAATAGAAAATTTCCAAAATTCATCTTGTGCAAATTCTTTTGTTATTGACGTGACTTTTTTCTGTTTGTAAGCTTTAAGTTTAAATTGGGAGTGTAATTTATTCCCTAAATTCAAAAGATCCTAACTCCCCCCCAAACCCCAAACCACGATTTATGTAGTTCCATAGGTATTACAATCCATAATCTTTTTATCTCATCTAGTGAAGTTAGCTCCCCATTCGTCAATAACCTAAGTTTGTTTAATTGTCAAGGAGGTGGCGGTGGTGTTGCCAAGCCCAAGTCTCATTAAAAGTCGCATTGGCCAATGGCCATCACTCTCAAGACTCTGTACTAAGCGGCACGCAACTCGGCATTATCCTCCGGCTACTTCATATAGAAACTCGACTAGACAGTGACTGACTCAACTACACATCTTTTCTTCTTTTTACGACAAGAACCGCATCAAGAAAACATCCAACATTGTGTCATGGAAAAACCGAAAGAGACGGGTTCGGGCATTAGGTAAGCCTAAATTGACGTAAAGATTCTTTGGGTCATTACACGAAAGCGACGAAAAGTTACAAAAGTGCGTACAGCAATATCAAAGGTCGCTTTTTATGAGAAAATGACATCTCTTATTCGTAGAAGTAAAATATTTCTTCACATTTTATTTGGGTTTCTAATTTATCAATATTAAATTAGTGATGACTTTAAATTAAATTGATTTGCATGTTTAATTAATTAAATTAAGATCTCGAAGTTTGACAAAAGATGTGCATCAAGTCCGGCTCATAAACAAGATCAAACCAAACCAAATCAACTAGTTGTATGTGGTTTTCGCAGAGTTTTGGTCCGATTCTAGTTTTCGATCACTCGGGAACCAAACCGGGCCAATCTAGTCTACGATTATGAAAACTAGAAACGAGGTCCTTCGGTGCAGTTCTCACGAAGAGGACCTGGACCCAGGATTCAAGAATGGATCACCCCCATACAATGTGGGACTCATGGACTAGGCTTATAGGTACGTAAAACGTGTAAGTATCATTTACCGACAAAATAAAAGCATCATTTACCGACAAAATAAATCCTTCCAAAAAACTTCATCTTTTGTGTTGACAAATTAATCCCATCCTATTAAGTACGAGAAAAGAAGAAGAAGAAGAAGAAGAAGCTATGATGTGCTGTTGTTGCTCACAATAGACAAATCCAAATTCAAAGTTAAGGGGAAAGAACAAACAAATCTAAGAAGAATGTAACATTTTATTGCAACATTCAATCTAGTCACAAAACACACTTCAGATGCACCAGAAACTCAAAAGGAGAAGTCAAGTACAAGCTAAACTACTTATTGAATCAGATTCTAGAGTTGTCATCTCTTTAGTTTCTACGAAGTGCATTGTAACAACTAAGGTTGAAGTCATGTCAATGAGAAACGAATAATTGTACTAGAAGTCCTAAACCTTTTTGTAAAAGTGTGTAGCGACTAGGTGCTGCAAGAGAACAATTAAGTCAAATTTCATGCAGTAGAAATTAGGGTTCTCTCTTTCATCGAATGCTATTGCACTACGAAAAGGAGAAAATAATGCATGCTTTACAAAAGCTACGGCACGGATTCTCATTACCTTTTGTTGTTGCACGATGCATCCTACTTTTGAAGTACTTCTAGTTTTGTCCCTCATTTCGAAACATACATGATGTAACATCTTGATGATCTACACTTTCGTAGTGCATGAAATCAATAAGGATGGTAAACAAATCTTTATTCAGTAAGAACTTAATCGATATTTGAGTTCATTGCCGATATGATGATTCTATAAGTTCATATTCAATATGATAATTTACATGGGATTTATCGTCCTCACAAATATATGTCAGATCATTTCTTTTTGGGACAAAATTTTCTACTCGGCCAATTAGTCAAAGTTATTAAGGCCCTATTTTGGTAAAAAAATTATTTTCCCAAGAACAAAAAATCTATTTTTTTGTTCCCAAGAATTAATTTGAAACAAAAATAAGAAATAGAAAAAAATAACTTGTTACTCCGAGAACAATTCCTAGAATCGGTTCTTATTTTTTCTTTTCTTCTCTTTCCTTTCTTTTCTCTTCTTCTCTTCCCTTTCTTCTTCTTCCCTTTGGTCGATCGCCCGCCTCAACTATGGCCGGCGACTGACCGGACAAGGGTCGACAACCTCACTGGACCACCTCCAAGTCGGCGTTGCCTGACGGTGGCCCGACAAGGCCGAGCCTCACGTCGGCTATCGAGGCCTGGCAAGGCTCTAGCGAGCTCACTGAACCTTGCCCACCATTCGCTGGCCACGGCAAAGAAGAAAGAGGAAGAAAAGAAAAAGAAAAAAGAAAAATATAATAAAAGTATTAAAAAATTAAAAGAAACAAAAGAATTTAAGAATTTTACCAAACGCATTTCTATCCCTGGAATAGAAATTTTGGATAGTTATCAAGTGTGTTCTTTTGCTAAGAAATTGTTTCCAGTAATAGAATCAGAAAAAACCATTTCTGATAAAAAATTATCTTCCGAAACATAATGGTTATTAAACTTACCCTAAATAGTTCAAAAGTATCTAGTCAATTAAGAGAAAATATCAATGAGACGGGAGCGGCCAATGGTCATTTATGAAAGCTTGTCATTTGTGTCGATTTCAAGTTGACTGCATCGTATTGTGTCGTGTTCAAATTAGTATTTAGGTGTCTCAACAAATTCATGTCGTGTTAGAGCCGTGTCTCAATGTTGTATTAGAAATTAATCCTAATATGTAAAGATTTGTATTCATTTTAATTCTGATACGTTGTAATGGCGGCCGCACACGTGAGGCCGAACAACATCTTTTGCCTCGGTCGGTTCGAGTCCGCAAGATGCAAACATAATTATGCACCGAACGCTACCAGTAAACAGATTTTTTGCTTACCGTTAGGCCATTTATGGTAAGAAGGCCGTGGATTATTTCTGTTAAGTTTTTAAGGAAAAGAAATAAGATATGTTTTTGCTTGATTATATTGCTTAACTTGTCTCTTCCCTAACAATGATTTTTTTTTCATTAGCAGATATTTCGTTTTATTTGGATCAAATTCATGGACGAGGTGGTTACGAACAGCACACACGATGATGTCGCAAATGGAAAAAAGTGTCTTTTATCAAATGGAGCAAAAATTGGAAAAGAAAGTTGACCATGTTCCTGAATTGGAACAAAGTCAATTTGGTTGAATGGAGGAAAGAAATGAAATTAGAATTGATGGATAACCACCGCATTGATGCACAACAGCCCTCTATTTTGACGATATAGTAAGAAGTCTCCATGTTCACCGCCAACATAAGCTTGATAATCTCTCTAAAAAAAACCTGACTTACAAACATGTAACAAAGCAGAGTCAGCATTGGAACGAGTCCCAAAACCCAGAATCAAGAAAGCCCACAAATTGCTCTCGCCTCATCAGTATGAGGCTACGAAACATTGACCTCAAAAAACAGAGACATAGAGCGACAACTCCCAAAATAGGACGAGTTACATTTGTTTTGTTAGTACGGCGGTTGCAGTCATTCGTGGTCGCCTTATTCAAGTCGATCATTAATCATCACAAGTAGTGATCATTGTTACCTATGATGATCACTAATCGACTTAAATAAGACAACCACGAAAATGACTGCAACCGCTGTACTCAACAAAACAAACAGAACTCGTCCTATTTTGGGAGTGGTCTTTCCATGTCTCTATTTTTGGAGGTCAATGTTTCGTAGCCTCATATGGTGAGGCGAGAGCAATTTGTGGGCTTTCTTGATTCTAGTTTTGGGACTCGTTCCACTACCGACTCTGCTTTGTTACATGTATGTAAGTCAGGTTCTTTCTTAGAGAGATTATCAAGCTCATGCTGGCGATGAATATGGAGGCTTCTTACTATATTGTCAAAACAAAGGGCTGTTGTGCATCAATGCGGTGGTTACCCATCAATTCTAATTTCCTTTCTTTCCTCCGTTCAACCAGATTGACTTTGTTCCAATTCAAGAACATGGTCAACTTTTTTTTCCAATTTTTGCTCCATTTGATGGAAGACATTTTTTTTCCATTTGTGGACATCATCAGTGTACTGTTCCAGAACCACCTCAGTCATGAATTTGATCTGAAATAAAACGAAGCATCTACTAATGAAAAAAAATTCATTGTTAGGGAAGAGACAAGTTAAGCAGTATAATCAAGCAAAAACATATCTTATTTCTTTTCCTTGAAAGCTTGATAGAAATAATCCACGACAATCAGCACGAAATTACGGTCACCGGCCATCCCAGTTGAATTTCCAAAAAATAAATAATTAAATAATTAATTTCAAAAATTAAATAAATAAACACAATAATTTCAATTTAGCACAATATAAAGCTCAGTTAACTAAACGGATTGCACCACGATCATTAGCATAAAATCCCAGTCACTGACCATCCCAGTTGAATTTCCAGAAAAGAAATAATTAAATAATTAATTTTGATAATTAATATTTAATTACTAAAAATTCCATTTAGGCCCGAATTGCCTAATTAACACCCGATAAGGGTCAGAAAAATCCCAAGAAGTATCCAATAAATACTATAGGCAATTCTCTATCTAAATACACTAACCACCTAACAAACATGTAATGCAATTAACTAATAATTGTTAATCCATTCTAATTTAACTACCTAATTATACTAAACTAACACTAATCAACCTTTAAGTATAATTAGCAAACTAAGAATGCATTAATGAGTAAACTCACTCAATTTACGAGCCGCTCAGACCAAAACGACCGGATCGACGCGAGGATCGACTTTCCTCAAGGCGGGCCGAGCATTCGGGCTCGGGAAGCCAGCCAAAACGGGCCAAAAAGCTGCTGCCATACCCATTTCCTACTCACTGCTTGCTGCTGGTTGAGGGCGGATTTGGGGCTGAGATGGCGAGGCAAGAGTGGCTAGGGCCAGGCGGAGCTCCGGTGAGGTCGAACGGTGGCCGGACGGAGCTGAACGGCGGCCTGAGGTGGCCGAACAACGCTGAACAGAGGCGGCAGGATCTGGACGGCAGCTCGATCGGACAGGGGCAGACGGCGTACGGCGGGCGAGCGTGAGGCGAACGGCGGCGACGGTGCTCTGGCACGACGGCACGACGGCGACGGCAGCTCCGGCGTGGCTGCAGCTCCTTCAAACGTCGCCAGTTGCTGCTTCTGCTTCTGCTGGTCGGGTTTGCTCGAACCAGAGGAAGGAGAGAGAGAGGGTGGGGCGGAGCTGCGCGAGGGCAGCAGGACGGTGGACGGCGGCGACGATTCCGACCTCGGTGAGCGACGACGGCGGCGAGAGGACCTGCTGCTTCGAATGCTCTGGTCTTCGCACAGCCATGGCACGAGCAGCAAGAAGAGGGAGAGAGAGTCGACGGGAGAGAGAAGAGAAAGGAAGAAAAAGAGAAGGTTGGGGGGGGCGGTTCATTCTCTAGCTGTCCTCCACCCACCTTTTTTTTTTTTTTTGACAAATATTCCCCTTCTAGAAACCCTTAGACAATTCAAAATGTTGGGTCTATGGGCATACGAATTTTGCTAAGTTTTCTTTTCAATTAGACCTTAATCACTTTTGATTCAAATCAAATTCATGTATATGTCGTACAGGATGAAAAGTTAGATTCCATGACAATGTGAAGATTAGTTTAAATATTGCAAGTCTACCACAAGCATATCACATATCATGGTGTTTTCTTACGAAAATAGCTACTACAATTGTTACACTTCCATCTCTATCTTGGTTGATCTTAGACACCTTGGGCAACACATTTCGAGAGATCTGCAACCTTTTGTCTCCAAGTACTTTAATAACAGTAAGCTATGGAGCCTTTCATGGGTCTAAGCTCGGGAAAACCTTTCGGTTCAACACGCCTTAGCTTCTTCAACTTGCGTAGGTCAGGTAATCTTTCAGTTGAGTCACATGCAACAATGATCCCGGTTCCCCAAACCTTGAACCTCGACAACTCTTTCCAAATAAGATAGTTCGAGGGATTGTACATTCCTCAAGCATGACAGAGCAAGTGTCCTCGTGAGGCCGAGGCTTTCTAGACAGGAAAGTGTACTACCGAGGATTCATTGATTACGAGGGTCAACAACTATTGCATCTCCGATAATGCAAAATTTGATTGACAAAATATACTAAAGATAAGATCCACAAGAGTTGTGTTAAATTTCCCTACTGTTAGTTAAGCTAATCAAGAGGTGACTATCAACCAAGGGTCCTTCCAAGCCCATGCCTCAACTCAAAACTCCTACAGTTAGATTTTAAGCAACCATGCACTATCGTTCAAATGTAAATTTTAATGAAACTATTTTTTAGCGTCATAGTTCTCTTTTCACGTGAAAAAAAACATATATAATGTGTGATTAAGTTTAGAATTTAGATAAGTAATAGTTTATATAGAAAAGAAAAGGAAAAAAAAAAAAAAAGACATTCGTAAAACCTTCTCGGGAGATTAAAAAAGAAGGGAATGGGAGCTCTGATCCCAAATTTTAAACGTCAAGCGGCCAAATCAACTTCAAATTGAAATTGAGATAAAAATAAAAATCAAATGTGGCAACTAAAAGATTTTCAGAGAAAAATGTGATATGAAAATTGTGATCTCTAGCTAAGTAGCATTAGCACACGACATGACGGGACATAACACGCCACACATAATTTCTCAAAAAACAAAAAATTTCGACATGTTAGGGACACGTTATATATTAAATGTATATATTTATATATACATAATAAATTATCATTTTTATGATTATTTCAATCAAATTAATTTGATTTGAATTCATAAATAAATAAATAATAAAAAAAGTCTAGAATGAATTTACACTAAAAATATTAATCTACCGAGAAAAAACCATAAAAAATCCAAATTTTACCTAAAGTGACAAATTTACCTCAAACTTTTTTTGTAACATGAAAAACCACAAGCTTTGCTATCTATGACACATTTACCCCACCAAGAGCATTTTCATCTTTTTTTTTTTAATGTTTTTCCTTTTTCTTTTCTTTTTTTCCCCTTTTTCTTCTTCTCTCTTCCCTCTGCTGGCCGGACTCAAGCGAGGCGGCCCTCACCGGTGTTAGGCGGCCCTCGGTGGGTCGAGTGAGGGCCTCCCTTGCCAAATGCGGTGAGGGCACCTCTCGCCTCGCGACACCGGTGAGGGCGGCCCCCCCAGATACTAACGAGGGTGGCGCCTCATCGGCATTAGGTGAGGGCCTGGCAAGGGCACACCTCGTCGGACTCAGGTGAGGGCCACCCTCCCCTGACGCCGCTAAGTCCAGCTTCCCTCCTCCGGCCATGGCAGAGGAAAAGAGAAGAAGAAGAAAAAAATGAAAAAAATGAAAATGCCATATAATTTAAGGTAAATGTGTCACACATATACAAGTTCAGAGTTTTTTTTATCTTACGAAAAAAATGTTGGGGTAAATGTATCACGGTTGGTAAAGTTTGGGATTTTTCATGTCACAAAAAAAAAGTTTGGGGTAAATTTGTCACTTTGAGCAAAGTTTAGAATTTTGGGTACTCTTTTTCCTTATTAATATGATGCTTTGTTTCAATTTAACAAATTCAACTCCATTCCAATAATTCATAAAATTTAGAGAAGGAAAACAAGCAATTCACATCCTAGATTCATATGTTAGATGTATCGGGAAAAAAAAAAGAGAGACTTGGGATGTGAATTTTGTGTCATGAGAAATGAGAGTCAAAAGAGAAAAGAATAATAAGTTTTTATTCTTTCCTCATTTAGATTTTTATTATTTTTTCATATAAATATACATTTTAACCCCTCATTAATTGAAAATTTTTAAAATTGATCTCGCTTATTGGAATCGAAAATTCGCATATCGAAATTCCGATTTGAGTGTTAGAGAGTGTCGAGAAAGTTGATAAGATGTTGGATTTTTCGACACATATTGACCTAGGGTGTTGAATAATGTCCGAGAGTGTCGAAAGTGTTAGGACACATATCTTAGTGTCCGAGACGACACGAAAGTTTTCAAAGAGTGTCGATCTTCATAGATCTCTAGTAATTATCTTGAATGTATCAAATAAAAGGACCATTGCACTTGATAGAGATTAGTCAGATGTTCAAAGATTTATAAACACTCAATAATATCTAAAAACACTTATCTATTAATCTTGTGCATTTGCATAGGTACTCCATTGTGAGAAACTGAAGATTCATGGAAGATACATTTTCACTGTTTTGTATATCAGTTACTAATTATAATAATAATTTATTTCCCGAAACCTCACTTCAAGAGCTCCAAAACAACTGAATTTCATTGATGATCACATCTTGTTAACGGATTTAGTGTACATGAAGTGTATTGGTATGTAATTATCTCTCTCTCTCTCTGACCTCTCTTTGCTAATAATCTCCGTGTAATGACCCTCTTTTCAATTTTCTGCGAAGGTAACGTCAAATGTCTCTGCAAACGGCAAATCCTCACGGGTCTCTCACAGTCCCTATCAAGTACCAACCACACTCGACCACTCAAGTTGCTCTCTCTCTCTCTCTAAAGTGCGGATGAGGATGAGGAGGAGGAAGACAGAACAATGGAAGGTTAAGAGTTTGACCAGGGTAGAGTTTAGTTACTCTTAGGCATCATCGATCACTTCATAATTATTAAAGTTTCGTGTCACGTCAACCTCTTTTGCAGACGCACATGGGAGTACGCCTTGATACATCGTCCCGGGTAGGGGTGTGCATGGTCCGGACTAGCAGTTCCCGACTTAGAACCGGGAACCGCCCACTAAAGACCGATTTCGAAAAAGTGGGCAAGACCCACCCATTGTTGCGTGGATCCACCTGAGAACCGGACCGGTCGGTCCGGTTCGGATGGGCTGTGGGCCGATCTTGATTAAACAATTTTGGTTTTCAACATGAACGGTCGGGTCATGAGTTGGGAAGGAGGGAGGAGGTCTATGGTCGGGTTTCAACATAGAACGGTCGCGAAACAATTTTCCGTGGCTATGGCAGGTGGCGGTCGACGCGAGGGGGCGAACAGCAGCGGTAGAGGAGCGGCGGCGGTGGCGTCGACGCTTGGGGAGGAATCGAAATGGTGATAGGATTATGAGAAACTGAGGAAGAGACAGAGAAAGAGAACCGAAGACAAAGGGAGTGAGGAGATGAGATCTAATCTAGGGTTTCTTTTAGTAATTTTTTTTTTTTAATATTAAAAAGGTTTGGTCCAGGTCAGGGTGGGCGGATCCGCCCATGGAATCGGGAACCAGACCGGTATCCACCGGTTCCGAAAAATTGGAACCGGGAACCGGACCGGTTCTCTCAAGAACTGCCGGTTCCGGGCGGTCTGGGCGGTTCCCGGGTATTTTGCACACCCCTAATCCCGAGTCACATGACAATTTAAAGCTTGTTATCATGTCAGACCTCACATCCGGGAGCTAGCCCCACCATCCGTCCTTTCTCTCTTTTCACACGTTGTCCCGGTCCCAGAAAAATCCACGGCCAAGCTGCACCAATCGACAAAAGAGACATGTTAGCCGGTCTCGAGAAAGGGGACAAGCTCTCTGGGCTGTCCTTATCTAATGTATGTGCTCGTCTTATCCTCTCCAATCTTTACATACTCGGCTTCCTACTAATCTTAATTTACTTATTCAACCTAACACCTTTCTCTAGATAGTGATGGTATCAACTCATATGGCCATGTTCTATCGGTGGAATAAAAATATAATTATAATATACATCCTCTATGCATATGGTACATAGATAATCATTGTCCTTTCCTGGCTTAAATTTGGTGCACCCTGAACCTAAGGCTTAACATAATCACTTAAGCTCTTTGGTTAGAGATTGCAATTTATGGAAATTATTCTAACATTTTTCACCACATTTCATCTCTCTTAGAAGAAATTATTCATTTCTTTCCTTTTCTAAAGCATGGTATTAGAGAAAACAATGCATTAATTACATTCTCCATGTTGATTGATCTCGAGAAGAGAACCGAAGAGGAAATATTTTAAGAGAAAAATTCCCTGTGGGTCCACAAAATATTTCCTCTTACTTGTGAGAGAAAACACAAGCAAATAAGAAAATCCAAAGTAATTGTGCCCAGCTTTATATTAACAAGACCTATATTCTTTCTAAAACATTGATGGGAAATTTTTATTTTCTTTCTAATATTAT
This sequence comes from Eucalyptus grandis, assembly GCF_016545825.1. Taxonomy (NCBI): domain Eukaryota; kingdom Viridiplantae; phylum Streptophyta; class Magnoliopsida; order Myrtales; family Myrtaceae; genus Eucalyptus; species Eucalyptus grandis. Next base: position 29,913,335 of record NC_052618.1, on the reverse strand, counting down.
GTTTTTTTTTTGCCAATTCCTAATATTATGTTGTCAGGTTCATATTCTATCATCATTGCTCTACTTCATAATCAAATATCTGTGCTCTACCACTATAAATTGTTGTTTTAATCATCGCTTCATTACGTAAGATGTAATTAAGTCTCCAATGTTCATAATTGTTGTTGTGTCTATTCCTTCGATTTAACTTCTTTATTATTTTTAGCCTCTCTACTATGTTGTTGCTAATTGCACATCTCATTTAAGGATGTTCTGAATTGTTGTTGCGTCTATTCCTTCGATTTAACTTCTTTATTATTTTTAGCCTCTCTACTATGTTGCTGCTAATTGCACATCTCATTTCAGGCTATGTTCAATTTCAATCTAGAGTATCGATCACGATTTCAACTTAATAAACAGAAAGACAGACGTGATGCCGAATCAAAATAAAGACAAAAAGAAAGTGATGTTGATAGTTAACCACGGTAACTTTCAATTTGCTTTTTTGCCTTCGTCGTGCACGTAGCAATTATTAAGCTTCACGTTATATCAACCTCATGCTCTAGTTGGCAGTACAACTTCATACACGCACTGTCCTATGTGTCATTCAGACTTCATACATATGAACGCTACTATTAACTTTATCACGTTAATGTGGACACAACCATATCTAGTCCCAAATTCTTACCAATTTATTTTACGAATAACAACAACAAATATTCTTGGTAAAAACAAAACCTATTAATTCAGTCAATCACCAAAAAAAAAAATCTTAATCGATGGTAAAATATACTTGCTCATATAATTCAAAATTTAAATATTCCAACATAATCAAATAGTCAGCATGCACGTATAAATAATGTAGTGCCACAATAGAAATTGTTCTTCTATTGACTGCGGACATAAGAAAAGTTTTAATTACGAAGGTATCATATATTTGATGTGGATCGTTATACCAAAAACAGGTGGCATAGGATTAAATTAGAATATAGTAATTAGCGAAGTTAAATAAAATAAAAAAACCTATCGCCCCTATATAATACGTCTCCACGCACCATTGCGGAGAGTTAATACGTTGAATTGTCCGTCCACTTTATTTCTCTATGCAAACCATCTAGCTCATCTCCACTTCTTTCTTATAGTAGATCGAATGACAAGCTATAATGTCAGTGCAAAACATAGTTTGAATTGAGAGACTTCATCGATATTACTGACGGTACTATCGAGGTGAGTGAATTCATACACAAGTGGACATTAACTTCTAATATTTGAGACCTTTTATTAATATGTATCTACTTTAATGTCAGAAGTTCATGATATAATTCAAATGAGAATATTTGAACTTGGATGAAACGAGATCAAAATATTGATTCATCATTCAATACTTAAGTAGTATTACTCGCAAATATGAAAAGGTCAAGTTATTGATAATCCAACTGACTTTGTAATATATACATATATTGTACAAGACGATACATAAGATGAAACAATAGAGTCCACGACACTTGAAGATTAGTTCAAATATTGCAAGTCTACCACAATTGCATCACATGTCACGGTATCACACTAGCTACTACAATCGTTACAATGCCGTCATTATCTCGGTTGATCTCAACAGATTGGACAACACATTTCCAGAGATATGCAACCTTTGGTCTCCACGTACTTTAAAGACTCTACTGCGGTCTTCCATGGGTCATAGCTTAGGACAACCTTTAAGTTCAACACGCCTTAGCTTCTTGAATTTGCATGGGTTAAGTAACCTGTCAATAGAATCACATGTAACAAGGATCCTGATTCCCCCAAATCTCAAACCTCGACAACTCTTTCTAAATAAGGAAGTTCCAAGGATCGTACATTCCTCAACCACGAAAAGATCAGGTGTCCTCGTGAGGCATTTGCACTAAATAATTTGTAATTTCCTTTAACTTCAGCAAGCCTTTCGAGACAGGAAGGAGTATTGCCGAGGATTCATGGATGACGAGAGTCAGTGGGTATTGCGTCTCCTATAACGCTCAATTTGATCGACAAAATGTAATAAAGATAAGATTCGGGAGAGTTCTGTTAAATTTCACTATTGTTATTTAGCTAATTATAATGCGACCATCAACCAAAAGTTTTCAAGTCCGTGCCCCAAAACTTCTACCGTTAGATTTTTAGTAATCATACCTTATCATTTAGATCTAATCTTTAATAAAACTATTTTCAGCCTCATACCTTTGCAAGAGTTACATTTTAGTTCTTTTTTCACATGAAAAAAAAAAAACATAGATAATGTGAATTTAAGTTTAGAATTTAAAAATGTAATAGTTTCTAGTGTAGAAAAAAATACTCACAAAACCTTGCCGGGAGATGAAAAAAAGAAAGGGAAAATTACAAATAAAAACCCGAAATGGGGTCATTTTTTCAAAAGAAGGTACGGAGTGGATCTTGTGTTAAGTGGCCAAATATGTCTCAAATAATGACCTCACCTCGCCGGCTGGCCAAATGTTATTTTTCCGACCATTGAAACGTGGGTATTTTTGTCATAAAAAGATGTACGAGTAGAAAAATATAAGCGCTAAAATTCAGAAAAACAACAAATTACTTTGTTTTATTCTTTTTTTCCCATCTTCTTCATTACCTTCGGAGAACACCAATGATCCATGATCTCCGATGCCATACGCGCGACCTAGTTCACCGTCACCGCCGTATCTCTTCAGATACTTCTTGATCGGTGTCGGATTCACCGCTAGATAGTGCGACTAGCTCCTTCAACCTCCTCAACACCTATGCGCATGAGACCCTCACTGCCCTCACCGGCCTTTCCCAGTCTTCGTATGTTCCGATCTTCTTCCTTTCTTTACAATTGCTGCGTTCTCACTCACCCACTCTCTTGCTTCATAATTACTCTTTCTCTTGCTCAACCAGAGGTCTTTGCATCCTAAATGTGGAGTCGAAGCTTCTTATGTTGGCAGTTTCATTCATCTGCATTTTAGACTAACAGGTATGCAATTTTATTGGCAGTGTCTCTGACCGGAACACCTCTGATCATGTGCAGAAACTGAAAAATATGCGTCTTATTATAAGGGTCATATAGAAGTTAAAATAGTATGTGCTCTTCTGCTCTTCCAGATTTTGGGACCTCTTTTGTTGGTCACTTCCTCAACCAGGAGTTAAGGCTCTGTTAGCAATTTGTGATGCCTGTATTCTTAGGACTAGAGTTCTAGTTGATAATTAGACAGAAGTTTTATATGAACTATAAGACCTTTAAGATTTAGTGAGAAACAGCTAAACTGTCAAGGTTAAAGAGTGAATGTGTGAAGCGGATTAGTTCAAGGTTTCTGGCGTGTGGAATGAATTGGAGGCAAATCAAGTATCTCACATTAGCAATTCTAAATTAACCAGGAAATGACTGAATTAAGAAAAGCAGAAAACATTTAATGGGGTATGGGCAATATCCTCGCCCTAACTTGTCTATCTTTAAGCTTCTTATCCTGGAGGACTAATTACTTGTCTTTTGGCTTTAAACATCTCGATCTGACCGTGTGCATGCCTATACCATTTATGTGGTTCTGTTTTCTGCCAAAAAATAAACATTTAATTCCAAGCTCAGATTTTTAGGATATGCCACATGTGCACGCGGCAAACACAACTCACACAGACACATTTGAGTATTTTATTTGTTTTTGGTCTGGGGTACTTACTGATGAACATTCATACTTTTTGGATTATGATTTACTTGAAATTCTCTTATATTGTTGTAGACCCTCAGTAGTGGTTTTTAATATGGTTTCCAGTTAAACTGCTTTTGAATTTTTCTGCTTGGCACAATTAATGATACTAATGAGTTTTGTGAAATGTGTGCCTTCTGTTGGCATGCAACTCTGTTTTTACCTATGTTAATTGAATTGTTTCAGAGGTGGTTGCTGTCAACTTATGAGATAGATGCTCACATTGGCAGTAGAGCGCACCCTTGCAATGATCAACCCAACATTATCGTGTAATTTGAGTAGGGAGATGTAAAAAGGGAGATCAATTAGTCCTTGCCAATGGTGGATCGCCAGTCGCTTGCACACCCATGGCCAGCAAACCAAAAGCGTCCATTATGGGGTTATAAGATTGTCGGGACATTCTATCATTTAGTTGTGGGGAGTAGCCCATCACGGTCTTGGTCTATTTATAGTTACATATGGGGTCATCCTTGTATGTATGTTACCGGAAGGAACAGTATGGGGTTATATTATATAGTTGCCTAGATAGACAGCATATAGGCTGGAGTTCCTAACTGAGTTTTCACTGATTCAGATAGGATCTCAATGTCGGTTTGTACAATTTTAAGTTTCTTTGTATACAAGTTTTGCTTTCTCTGGCAATAACATATTTGATTGTTGCCATTGCCACTGCTCATACACAAACTGTCTTGCTCTGCTCTGCTCATTTCTGGGCATTCTCGCTTTGGTCCAAGTTACTAATATTGAAGAATTCAAGCAAGGTACAGAGACAAAGAAAAAAGCTAGCTTCGGGCAATGTCAACAAATGAACAACCCATAATTGGTTCACCTTATTGTCTGTGTTAATGTGATTTCTTTGTCAGATAGGCCAAAATCTGAAAAATTACAAATGGAGAATCGATGCTACAGATGTGACGAAAAACAATTATTAAGGTCCTCAGGTAAATAGATATAGGGAACTTCAGTAATTGCAACACTAATTCACAAGGTGGAAGATATGTAAACATCAATAGATAGAGCTTGGCATAATCATCACTTCTCCCAATCCAAAAGATACATCTTGATTTATAAAAAATTTAGTGAATATTCTCTTCCTCGACTTGTCATTCTTATCAGCCTCGGGTATCTGCCTCAACTCCTCCATGATTACATTATCAAGATTAATTTCCATAGTCTTCTTGCTCGACATGTAGGAGCCCATGCAGTTGTCTCTGAGGGCCTGAGCCTTCACGATTCTTTTTATGTTTGCCTCCCATACTCTCTAGTCACCAGGCAGCAAGGCGAGACCACAATTCTGTCGGAGATGACAACCTTTTCCACCTTGTCCCGGAGAATGTCCTTAATGGTCTTGCACAGGTTCTTGCAAGACTTCTTTTTCTTCTCCTCTTCGGTCTTGTCGTCAAGTTTCAGTCCCTCATTAGGGACTGAGACCAGCTTCTTCCCATCATATTCCTTCAATTGCCCCATAGCATATTCATAAATGGGGCAACTGAGTAAGTCAAAATGCTTCTTCACAAGGTCCTTGATTTTTCTCTCCAAATAATCCAACTTAACATCAACTATACTTATCTATAATCCCACATTTGTCTACTTTCACTTTAGATTGAACCAATACATTCTCTCGTTTTGTCGAGCTCTCTCTACCTCAGATGGCAGTTTCTTTTCAAACCCTCCACCTCAATCCTCATCCTTCACCATCTATTGAATATCAACAGTAATTTCTACAAGCTACCCAACCCAGAAACTACACCATTAGCCATCGACTTGATAAACCTTCCACTTTTCCCAATTCTGCTGTTCTTGCTTTCCTTCCTCCTGCGACGACATGCATGGCTTGAAGATTTTGTCTTTGTTCCGGCATCGGTTTCATCTTTCTTGTGGGTCTGACTCGGAATCATGTCGCCTCCGCACAATTTGACGCCGATCGTCACGGGTTAGCTACTGCATGTCTTCTTTTCTTGGAGATTGCCTTGCATGGGACCGAATTGTAGCTTCTTCTTACTCTATTGCACTTCCAGTGGCTACATTGTTATTTTCTCCGCTTAACTCCATGAGATTCTTCTCAAGATGGACTCCCATAACTCAGCCACATCATCACGCCTAGCCGCTCTCTGTTCTAGTCTGAGTCGACTCACGACAAAACATATTATTGAAGATTGGGATGAAGACCCACCTGCTGATACGGTAGAGGAATGCCGACTCACTCTCGTTGCAAAAATTCTGACAGATCCCTCTATTAACCTTCCAGCACTTCAAACCACGCTTAGGAGGGCATGGCGTATTGATACTGCAGAGATAAAACAGACGGAGTCATGTTTTTACATTACTAAGTTGAAGACCCATGCAGATATGAACAAAATTCTCGAGGGTGGACACTGGCTTTTTAATGGCCACTTGGTTAATTTTAAACAATGGATCCCTAACACCCCTCTCCATTGCTATGATTTCTCAACTTGTGATTTTTGGATACAAGTAATTGGCTTACCTCTTGAATGGTACTCTGAATGCATGCTGAGAAAAGCTGTCCAGCACCTTGGTGAGATCAAAGAGGTGAAGATGGATTCCAAGGATGGCTATACCTCTAAGACAGGTAGAGTTCGTGTTCAGCTCAATGTGAATGAACCTCTAATTACTGGAAAACTGATACGAATACAGGGCAAACCGTTTTGGCTGGACTTTCGATACGAACGGTTGTCTCATTTCTGTTTCTCTTGTGGCAAGCTTGGCCATTATGCCATGTACTATCAAGATGTTCCCTACACAGACGGTAAACATGAGGGGAGCGCAAAGATGGCTTATGGGCCCTGGCTCCGAGCTGAAGTTAGACTACATAGCCCTTATTGGAAACTTTTTTATGACTTACCAGATTCGCCAGAGTCAACAGAGGAAATTATTCCTGAAACTCCCCCTACAAAAGGAGCTACAACTCAATTACTGCCTTCTCCTTCTATGATAATGGATGAAAATTCAAACAGGGAAGTAACAGATTACCGAGTTGAGTCTGCTGTACATTCAGTATCACTTCAACTTCCAGTGGGAATACAAAGCACAGCCCTGGTAGTAGCTGATCAGAAGCAAAAGGCTGTTCTACCCTCACCTATGGACAACAACATATCCAGAAAGCAACTTAATATTCGCTTGAAACCTCCTCTTGGATCAGCCAAAAAACAGAGAAGATACAGCCCATATGAATCTAAGAGCGTTACCATTACAGAACCTTCTGACCTTAATTTGCTGGATGCACCTTTCTTCCTAGCACAGGAAGCTGGAGATCGGGCACTGGTGGCTGGCCCTAAACAGCCACCCGTTCACAAATGAAGCTCATCTGTTGGAACTGTCAGGGTTTGGGCAATCCCCTGACAGTTCGAGCACTACGGACCTTGATGACCGTAGAAAAGCCTGATATTATACTACTTATGGAAACAAAAAATTCTACAGCAAAGCTGAAACAAGTGCAACAAATTCTATCATTTTCACACTCCTATATAGTTGATCCAGTTGGTCTGGCGGGATGATTAGCAGCTCTTTGGAATGATCCTATATCTTTAACGATTATCACAGCCACACAATACTGGTTAGACATGTCTTGCGATCTAGGCTGGCACAGAAGGAAAATTCGTCTTACCTTTCTCCATGCTCCTACTGATTTTCACCAACGCCAGGCAGTTTGGGATGACCTTAGACACATTCACTCCCACAATACCTTACCTTGGCTCTGTGCTGGTGATTTCAATGATGTCCTCTACCCTTGGGAAAAGTTTAGTAAGCGACCTGCCTTACAACAACGAATGCAGTCATTTCGAACCATGTTAGATGGCGTGCTTTCACCGAACTAGAAGGCAAAGGTTGCAAGTTTACCTGGCTAAATAATCGAGATGGTGAGGAGCTGGTCAAAGCCAAACTTGATCGGATGGTATGTTCGATGAGCTGGCGTATACTGTTCCCTGCAGCTGAAGTGATTGCTCTGCCACCAGTTGGTTCTGACCACAGTCCCCTGGTTCTTAATACCTACCATCCGCAAAGTGCGCCGATCTTTTATCTTTGAAGCCTTCTGGAATGATGACCCAGAATGCAGCCAAATTATTTCAACAGCATGGACTTTACCTGTCTCACAACATGCTGATTTTCCTCGGAATGTCAGGGATGTTACCGTAGCACTTCAAAGATGGAGTCGTCGCAAATTCTCTAATGGTCATCAGCAACTACTGATCCTGCAAGACAGATTAAAACTCCTTATCAATTAGACGTCTCCAGTTGATCAGAAACAAATATCACTTTTGAAAGAAGAAATCCGACAAATCTGGCAGAGAGAGGAACAATATTGGGCCTTACGTTCTAGAATCAAGTGGCTCAAATGGGGAGATAAGAATACTCGTTTCTTTCATGCATCCACTATTCAGCGTCGACAACGCAACCATATAACTGTTTTACAAGATGAAAATCAGCAGTGGATACGAGACATACTAGCCCTTCAGCATATGACTCTCTCCTATTTTTCCACACTCTATACTTCAGAGGGTTCTCGTAACTACCTCCCGCTCCTTGATCGGTGTAGTGCAGTTGTAACACCGGAGATGAACCACCAGCTGACCATCGCCCTTACCCCAGATGAAGTTCGTAAGGCCACTTTCCAAATGGCAGCCACCAAAGCTCCGGGACCGGATGGTTTAACGGGCCTGTTTTATCAACAGCATTGGGAAACAGTTAAAGACAGCCTATTTGCCTTAGTCCAGAATTTTATGCTATTTCAGGATATGCCTCCAACCCTCAATCAAACTATCCTCACCCTCATCCCTAAAATACCCCAACCTGAAACTCTGGACCAATACCGTCCCATCAGTTTATGCAATTTCGCATACAAAGTTATCTCCAAAGTGCTTGCCAATCGACTCAAACCATTATTGAATGATCTCATTTCTAAAGAACAATCAGCCTTTGTCCAAGGCCGCCAAATCCAAGATAATATTCTCGTTGTACAGGAAGTACTCCATCATTTTCGCACACACCAGACTACCACTACTTTCAATGCTATTCTGAAAACAGATATGAAAAAAGCCTATGACAGAATTGAATGGGATTTCTTAGGAGATTACCTACTCAAGCTAGGTTTTCACCCAAAATGGGTTGGTTGGATCATGCTTTGTGTTACTACTTCAACCCTCGGTGTTAAATTTAATGGAGAAATCCTACCCTATTTCTCTCCAACTCGGGGCCTGCGGCAAGGTGACCCCATTTCACCCTATCTATTTATTCTAGTTGCAAATGTTTTATCCTTGCTCATCACTCAAGCTATCAGTTTTGGCCATCTCAAAGGCTTACGTTTGAATCGCTGGTGTCCTACGTTATCACATTTATTTTTTGCTGACGACGCCATCTTCTTTTTAGTCGGAACGACTTCAGAATGTCACAATCTAGCAGAACTTTTGAATATCTATTGTATGGCAACTGGTCAGTTGATAAATCGTAACAAATCTGGCCTGATCTTTTCCAAGCACTGTCTTATCACCTTACAGCATTGTATGGCTGAGGAGTTTCGAGTTCCAATTTTACAGAGGTCAGGAAAATATCTAGGCCTGCCATCGGATTGGGGACGGTCACGTAAAGAAATGTTCTCATGGATCATTGCCCGAGTTAACGCTAAGCTTGAGGGATGGAAGGAGAAGTTCATTTCTAAGGGGGGTAAGGAAATCCTAATTAAATCTGTTATCCAGGCTATTCCACAGTATGCGATGATGATATTTCAGTTGCCTATTTCCATTTGTTCATCTATTGAGAAGTGTGTTGCGCGTTTCTGGTGGAGAACTAATTTACACAGGGGAGGGGTGCATTGGAAGAGTAAGGATGTTTTGCAAACTCAGAAAACTCAAGGGGTATGGGATTTCGTGATTTGTTATCTATGAATAAGGCACTCTTGGGGAAGCAGGCATGGCGTCTATTAACTAATCCTGATTCGCTATGGGGGACTCTGTTTAAAGCTTTGTATTTTCGATCTTCTAATTTTCTGACGGCTGTCCGAGGAAGTAGGCCATCATGGGGGTGGCAAAGCATTCTAAAAGGACGGGATACTCTTCTACCAAATTTACGCTGGTCTGTTGGCAATGGAGCTTCTATAAGCATTCGGGGTGATCACTGGCTACCTATGGGAATCATCTACGGACCCACTGCTCGTGAGGAACCACTTAAAGTCGCAGACATTATTGATCAGCAGACACAATCCTGGAAGATGTCTGTTATTCGTCAATTTTTTGAAGAACAGGTCGTTCAACAAATACAATTGTTACCTATCAGGCCATAATTTTCCCAAGATAAACTTATATGGTCAGCTACATCTACTGGTACATACACGGTTAAAAGCAACTATCATGCACTTAAACACTCAGCCCAGCCACATCAAGAGTTACAGGGTTTAAGTTCTAACCGGACGAATCAGCAGCTCTGGCGCCAAATATGGTTGATGAAGATCACCCCCAGAGTCCGCATTTTCCTCTGGTCCGTCTGCCAGAATGCTCTCGCGACTCGTGCTAATCTCTTCTACCGTCGGATTGTTCAAGACCCGTCCTGCCCAATATGTTGTTTTTCTGAATTTTAGGGCTTATATTTTTCTATTCATATATTTTTTTATGACAAAAATACCCACCGATAGCCAGAAAATTCACATTTGGTTGGCCGGCGAGGTGAGATCTTTATTTGAGACAGATGTGGCCATTCCACATCTTTATTTAACACAAAGATTCACTTCGGACACTCATTTGAAAAAGTTGGCTCACTTCGGGCCTTATTTAGAATTTTCCCGAAAAGAAAAGGAATGGGAGCTCAGCTCCCAAATTTAGAATGTCAAGCTGCCAAATCAACTTTTAACAGAAATTGAGAAAAAAAAAAAAAATCAAATTTAGCAACTAAAAGATTTTCAGAAAAATTGTGATATAAAAATTGCGTGTCTATGAAAATTATTAGATATGTGTTGAATGAAGGGACTGCAGCACCTTATAAAAATTAGTCAATACTCAAAAAGTTATAAATACTCTATTGATATCTAAGAAATACCTATTTATTAATCTTGTGCATATACATAGGTACTCAATTGAGGGAAACTAAAGGTTCGTGGAAGATAACACTTTCATTAATAATAATAATTAATTTCACGAAACCTCACCTTAAGAGTTCTAAAACAAACCAATTTCATTGATTGATTACACCTTGTGAAATCCAGTGAATATGAAGTGTATTTCTGTTTAAAAAAAAGTGTATTCGTATTTAGCGCTCTCTCTCTCTCTCTCTCTCTCTCTCTCTCTCTATCCGACCTCTCTTTGCAATTCTCTGCGCGTAATGACCCTCTTTCCAATTCTCTGCAAAAGTAACGAAACAATTCTCTGCAAACTCCAAATCCTTACGTGTCTTTCCTTCCCTAATAAGTACCAACCACACGCGTCCACACTCGTTGCTCTGATACTGCTCTCTCTCTTTCTCTCTCTAAAACGCGAAGATAGAAACAAGTGAGGTTAAGAGTAAAGTTACTTTTTCGCCATCGTAGCTCACATGATAATTTAAAGCTTCTCAATATCAAACCTCACGTCTAGGGACCTAGCTCCACCGTACCGTCCTCTCTCTTTTCACACGTCCAGTCCACAGAAATCCAAGTAAGAGTTGGAAGGGCAGAGCCAAGCTGCACCCGATCCACAAAAGTGACATGAACGCCCGTCGCAAGAAAGGGGACAAGCTTTCTGACTTGTCCTTGTCTAATGCATGTGCTCGTCTTATCCTTTTCTACCTTACATGCCTGTTCCTAGTAATCTTGATTTACTTATATATATATATATAAATCCTCCAGGCATATGCGATATTGGATAAACACTGTACTTTTCTGGCTGAAATTCGGTTCCCCTAAACTTAGGGCTTAACATAATCATAAATATCTTTGGTTCGAGAATGGAATATATGGAAAATTATTCTGACAATATATATCTCGTTTCATCTCTCCCTAGAAGAAATCATTCATTTCCTTCTTTTTTTTAAGGACGGTATTAGAGAAAACCACGCGTTAGTTGATCTGGTGAAGAGAGTGGAAGAGAAAAATTTTCCTATGGGCCCACAAAATATTTCCTATTAAATGTGGGAGGAAAAGGAGGAAATGAGAGGACGCAAGGTGGTCAGACCAGCTTTGCATTGATGAGACCTATATTCTTCTACAACATGATTTGCAAATTTTATTTTCTTCCTAATATCATATTATTAGGTTCATATTCTATCAATATTACTTTGATTCATAATCAAATATTTGTGTCCTTCCACTATAAATTGTTGTTTTGATAATCCATTCATCCATAATATATAATGTAATTAAGTTTCTTCAATGTTCTTAATTGTTGTTTCTCCTTCTATTCAACTTCTTAGGTATTTTTAACCTCTCCACCCGATTGCTGCCAATTGTACCTCTCTTTTCAAGCCACATTTAATTCTAGTCTAGAGTTTCAACGACTAAGGCAAGATTAAAAAGTAATAGTTTCTTTATTACCTTTACCCAAAAAAAAAAAAAAAAAAAAAGTAATAGTTTCATACATTTCAAGCCACATTTTATTTCAGTCTAGAGTTTAGAAAAAAAAACATATATAATGTGAGATTAAGGTTAGAATTTAGATAAGTAATAGTTCCTAGTATAGAAAAAATATCCACCAAACCTTCTCAGGAGTTAAAAAAGATTAAAAAAAAGAAAAAGGAAAGGGAGCTCAGCTCCACAATTTAGAATGTTAAGCTGCCAAAATCAACTCTAAATAGAAATTGAGATAAAAAAGAGGAAGTGCAGCAAATAACAGATTTTAAAAAGAATGTACTATATAATTATGAGTCTTCGGTAATTATCTGCTGTGTATAAAATGGAGAGATCGCCATATCTGATGGAGATTCGTTGAAAGCTCAAAGAATCCTAAACACTTCATTGATATAAACACTTATCTATTAATTGTGCGAATATGTATAGGTTTTGAATTACATACACAACTCCCCTGAGAGAGAAATCGAAGGTTTATGAAAGATGCCTTTTCATTTTTTGTATTGAAATTACTAATTATAAACATCATTTATCTTTTCAAAACCTCGCATCAATCGTTTCAAAAAAACCCAACTTTCTTAATTTGTTACCCCTCATTAATGGATCTAGTAGATATGAAGTGTATTTGTGTATAATTATACGTATATTAAATTTATTACGTTATTCGATGGTTGACTCTAGTCATCTCTCTCTCTATCTTTGACCTCTCTTTGCTAATAACCTTCCCGCAATGACCCTCTTTCCTATTAATTCTCTGCAAAAAATAAGGAACGTGAACAGTTCACAAAGCCGACACTTTTCATTGCAAACTCCCAAATTATTGCGTCTCTCCCTCTCTGACACTTCTGCCATCGTTGCTATTGTGCTGCACTCTCTCTCTCTCTCAAACGCAGACGAGGAGGAACCCAAGGGTGGAGTTAAGTTGCTTTTTGGCCATCTCCGGTCACTGCTATTGTTAAAGTTTCGTGGGTCACGTTGCAATCGTTAAAGCTACCTGTTATGTCAACCTCACGCCCAAGGGGACCAACTCCACCGTACCGTCCTCTCTTTCTGCATGTCGTCCTTTCCAGCTTTAAGTTAATGTGTCCAGAACTACATAGAATTAAATATCTGGTCCCAAATTCGTACAAATTGTTTTACGAAAAACAGCCATAGATATTATGCAAAAAAAGCAATCGGTGGATCACCCAAAATTAAAACAGTTTTAATTGATGAGAAAACATATTTATAAATATAATTTTAAATTTTAAATGATCCAGTATAATCAAATAGATTATTATAGTGTCACAATGGGAGCCAATATTCTATTGACTGTGGATCTAGTAATTTTTTTTTTTTATATATTAGCCATAACTTTCAATTTTGCTTCTAAGAGCAAGATCCATATCAAGCCAAATTGGGCCGAAGTGGGTTTTAGGAATTGGGTTAAAAGAGGGGAGGCAATAAAAATCCAAGGAATAGATGGGAACGTTGGAGCAAGATTTTCTTGTGAATCCACAAGATATTCTCCTCCAAAAAAGGGGAAGAAATAGAGGGAAATGCAAAAATGAGTGCCTTCTTACCTTGAATTGGCACTGTTCACAACCGGGGATATAGAGTTAGCCTATGGTTGTGAATAGTGTCGTAAGGCGTGCTAGCTCTACAATAGATATTTCACCTACCCCTATTCACCTCAAGCGTGGGTAGCTGGTGGTAGCCAACATGTGTAAACACACCCTACATGGAGTTTACCTTTTCCACCGTAGGACCCCCTAATTTTCTGTCAATCTTTATTTTCTTGATAGAGAGGGAATATGAAGGACAACACAGAATCTCTCACCCTAGAAAAGATCTTCCACCTATTTTCTTCTCAAGTCTTTTAAGGATTTGCTTAAGTCTTAAATCCACAAGATATTTTCCTCCAAAAAATTGGAGAAAATAGAGGGAAATGCAAAAATGAGTGCCTTCATCCCTTGGATTGACGAGTTCAGTGGGGACCGTAATATGTATTGCATTTTCTAGACTCTCTATGATTACAAGGTGGGACATGCGACAGATGTTTGAATGAGACGAATTGAAGCTCCAAAAGTATCTATGAAGGTGTTGGTAATGCTTTCAGCGAAGGATCCCCTGCTTTGGAAAGAATTGTAAGGTTCCTTTGAATGAGCATGAACCCAAATCGATCTCGATTAGGATAGCCAGTGCGCCGAGCTAGTCCAGACCCGTGCTCCCAAGCCGATAGGGGGCAAGTGCTCGAGCACTCTGGTGTTGGTTACTGGTGAGGTGAATGGATATCCAAGCGAAGATGGCAACAACTACATTGTGAAAGTTGTGACCTTTTACTATGGTGGAAGGCCAAACTGTCGTGTTTTTTCCTATTCTTTCCATGGCGGATGGTGACATGCTTATCCGCGTCAATATTGCTGTTAAAGTGCACTTTTAATATTAGGGAACGGATTATTCGAGTCATAAGCGAATGTTAAGTTACCAAAATATGGAAATGACCATCACCAGCATCTCTTGGCTCATTGTCAATGTGCGCAGGTTGTACGGTGTGTCATCTAATTATCTACAACATCTACGAAATCGCCATTAAAAAGAAAAGCAGCCACGATTTGATTCTGCTTTCATATTGCTCTCTCTCTCTCTCTCTCTCTCTCTCTAAAACGCAGACAAAGAGGAGGAAGACAGGACAAAGCGAGGTTAAGAATTTAACCGACGTAGAGTCAAGTCCCCTTTGGCCATTGTCGGTTGCTTTGCAATTATTGAAGCTTCGTGCTACGTCAAACCCCTTTTACAGATGAGAGTATGACTTGATACATGGTCACATGGCAATTCAAAGCTTGTCATCGTGTCAAACCTCACGTCTTGGGACCCAGCTCCACTGTACCATCTTTTCTCTCTCTTCACACGTTGTCCAGTCCATAAAAATCCAAGTAAGAGTTGGAAGGGCACAGCCAAGTTGCACCGACCGACAAAAGTCACATGTGAGCCTGTCTCAAGAAATGGGACAAGCTATTTGGCATGTCCTTGTCTAATAATGCATGCACTCGTCTTATCAACTTCTACCTTATTTCTAGCAATCATAATTGAAGCTCCAAAAATATCTAAGAAGGTGCCGGCAACATTTGAGCGAAGGATCCTCAGCTATTTGAAAATATTCTAAGGTTCTTCCTAGTGTTCATGAGCCCAAATAGATAGATTTTAGTTAAGATGTCTAATGGGCTGTGCTCGTTCGGACCTGTGCTCTCGGGCCACATACACCCCCTGCCATCCCCCCCAAAAGAAAAGGGCAAGCCTCGAGCACTTCGGTGTCGATTGCTGGTGAGGTGACATATCTCAACAAGGATGATGGGAAGTACATTTGAGAATTCGAGGAAAACAATGTTGATTTTTTGCGGTGGTGGAAGGACAAAGCATCCCGTTTTCCTGATCTTTCCGAACTTGACTCACTTTGCTTTACACAATTAAGGAATTCAATTGGATTTTTTACCATTGAAATCCCGGGAAAAAATTGAGCGCACATGTATTTTCTAGAATTGTGAATTTTTACGAGACCTTCTGTTAAAAATTGTCATACGATCGCCATTTAACCAATTTATCCAGGAATTAACAAAAAAATAAAAAACCAATTTATCCAGGAAGTTCCTTTTTTCTCTTCAATGAGCGTCATGATACAAAGAGAACTTCAATGCATCTTCACTTAACGTACTCGGAAATTTTCTCAGACTTCTAGATGACAAGTTCTTTGGTTGTTGTAAGAAGAGAACCAAAGCTCGACCGGACCAGCTTTAATGGAAAGATGGATCAAACTTCGGTGACTGTTGAATATTGACCAGCGATTAAGTTAATCCAGAGGACGGAGCAACAACACAAATAAGATTTTGAGTAATCACGTTCCATTGTTTGAATCTAAACCTTGACCGAACTAGTTATTTCTGCTGTCACAGGTACTTCGTCATTACTAACGATGCACAAATTACATCTTAATTCTTTCTTTCACATGGTAAAACCAATACATAATGTGAGACTACGGTTAAAATTTAAATAAGTAATAATTTCTAGTACATAAGAAATATTCTCTAGTCTTTCCTGGAATTATAAAGAATAAGAAGAAGGGCTTGGTTCCCACGTAAATCAAGTGTGGCAACTAAAAAAATTTCAAAAGTAGCTACCATAAAACCACGATCACAATGACAGTAATCACTTGGGAAATGAAGAATTCTTTCATAAGGAAAATATCAAGAGATTTCACTTTATATTAGATCAATTTAATTCCAAGAAAACTAAGCAATACTTAGCTTTTAACCCCAAGAGATTGTTCAAGCGGTACGTGCGTTTATCTTTCTCGTTCAAAGCTTGTGATCGAATCACTACACTTGGACATTCTCTTGCGGCCAACTCCCAAAGCATGTATTTGCGAGTCTCCGGTAATTATCTGATATGTGTGAGATGGAGGGACCATTACACCATATGGAGATTAGTTGGATGCTGAGAGAGTTCTAGACGCTATTGATATTAAATAGACATCTATCTATTAATCTTGTGATAGTGCATAGGTTTTGAATTACATTTAGAATTGAATTGTCAGGGCAACTTCATATATGTGAATGCTAATATTATTCAAGTAAAGAATATCTTTTTATTCAAGTATATGATACCTAGTAAAATAGAAATTAAAAAGGAATTGCTGAAAAAAAAGCTTGAAAGCGTCATGTTAATGTGTGCATGACCATACACAATTATATATTTAGCCCCAAATTTGTATAAATTGTTTTACGACTAATAGCAGCAAATATTCTTAAAAAAGCAGTCCTCTTAGTTAGGTCAATCAGCAAAAACAAAAATTGTTTTACTCGATGGTAAAACATACTTACATATTTTCTCCAAAATTTAAATAACTTGACATAATTGAATAGTCGGCATACATGCACAAATATTGTAGTGCTGCAATAGAAGCTGTTTTGTATTGATTGTTGATATAATAAAGATTATGGCTAAATAGGTATGTATTGCATGTGTATCCATGATATACAAATTCCATACAGAAAAATAGATAATTTAGGACAAAAAATTGAAATATCAATCAACGAAAGAAATTAAACGAGGATCCTGACATCAAGTAAGTGCTGAAGGATTCAAACCTGGCATCCAAAGGTGGAATCAAAGCATCACCAAACACACACCTCAATTCGTGAGACTAGTTAAAGGGTAGGGGCTTGAACTCCTCACCTCCTGAATCTCAGGGTGAGATTCTAACCTACTAGGCTAAGAAATTGCTTACAAACTAATTTGATATAAGCAGATTAATTACATTGTTAATATCTTACGAACCACACTTCTAAATTTTATAAAAGAAAAGTACGTAATTTGCTAATTTATTTGTAAAATCGAAGAAGTTGATAACCAAATCCTTCAGCAAGCTTTGAGTCTTTTTTTATAGAATTGCAATCAAAGTAACCGTCGGAGAGTCTTCAGGGTGGTCGAAGTGCCGTTGGACGCAAGAGCACAATCGCCGGCCTGCAGACTGACCATGCAATTGGCAAAATCTTGTACTCCGCTGATTAAAAATAAATAGGCCCATTTCTTCGTACTGTAATTGCCTTTGGGCTCTACTTCCTCCAAAATGCTAGAGTCGTTAAACTGTCCCGCACTATTATCTTCTATCGAAGCGCATCCACATTGGACAAAAGGTAGCTGCCTATTTGGCATTGAGACTGCTGCACCTTCGCTTTTCCCTGCTACGTAGCTTATCCGCACGTAGAATTTTTTTATGATTAAGATGTGGATTCTTTAGGCCATGAGAACAACTGATAGGATCTAAGCCGACAACAAGAAAGTCGTCATTAGTAAGGAAAATTGTCGTCAAGTTAAAGCCAAGACTCATCATCTAGGATGCTATAATCAAGCATTTGGGTCATTACGTTAAAACCAGGTGGTAGCATTTGCAACTAACAGCAACATAGTTTCATGCGCAAATGTTAACTTCACGCATAGACACATGAATTCATCTTGATTTATTAATTTATGGTTTATGAAGCAAGGTCACGCAATCTAGAGAGAGTGATTCGATGAGACTATAAGAATCTTGGCTGAACAACGGAGAAGTTAATCATGAAAGCTAAAGTGACCTGTTTTGCCTCATCAGTCAAGGCCACGTATATAACATATTGATGCTCATTTTACTCTAACAGGACCCGAGTCCAGTATGCGCAGGCACTTTCTCATCTTCACAGAGCTGGAAGTACAAAATGAATAGATCGAATGAATGAAGAAGGATCCGATCATTCTAGCAGTCATACATTCTGATAATGTTGAATACAATATGTGGATGTCATTCTTCCGCACACAAGCACCAACCCCAACAGGACATCAAGCTCGGATCTTTCAGCAGGAATAACGCACGAGATGCAAAATTCTGAATTGAAATGAGCTTTGGCATTGAAGAAGATAGCTATCCATCCTCGATTCAAAAGAACCAGAATCAAAATAAATCAGGTACCTTGAATGCGGGCAATTGCTGAGAATGATCCTGCAGAAGATGCTGTCTTTGGTCGAGCCCCAGTCCCTGGGATCACGATACCCACGGGCTACAGAATTGGTTAACTAAAAGCTCAACAAACCAACTCTCTCGAGGGTGAGTCTGTTCAATGAATTGAAGATTCGCGAGCACAAGAATTTGAAGACTCCCGGCCGCAGAATTGACGAATCGAGCTCTAACTGCTTCAAATTTTCCCAAATTTTAAGATCAACAAAAAACCGAAAAAAACCGAAAAGATACTCGCCCTATGATGTTAAACTCACCTCATCGGCAGCTTTTGATGAGTCTCTCCTTCTGGATGCCCCTGTTTTGGAGGCAGCTATCCATGATCTTTGGGCTTTGGCGGCTGGCCCTAAACAGCCACCGGGTTACCAATGAAACTCCTAAGTTGGAATTGTCAGGGATTGGGCAATCCCCTGACAATTCAAGCATTATAGGCTATGGTAGACTATGATAAGCCCGATATCGTGTTTCTAATGGAAACGAAGAATGATCAACTTTTTGTGAATCGGTTACAGCACAAGTTTAAATTTACTCACTCTTTTGTGAAGGAACCTGAGGGCCTCAAGGGTGGTCTAGCTCTGTTTTGGAATGACAGTTTTGATGTTACTCTTGTACATACGGATTCTCACTTTCTGGATTTCATTGCCTGTGATCATAGGACATCAGCCTCCACTCATATTACTTGCTTGCACGCCCCTCCAACTTATCAACTCCATCAAGACTTCTGGGATACCATACGAATCCTCTATGCTGCAACTCATTTACCTTGGCTATGTCTCGGTGATTTCAATGATTTCCTTTCTCCATGGGAGAAGATGGGCCAGAGACCTGCATCCACTTCTCGTATGACATCCTTTCGTAATATGATTAATGATTGTGAGTTAATAGAACTACAAAGTAAAGGCTGTGAATTTACCTGGTCCAATAACCGAGAAGGGGATGCTCTGGTAAAGGAGAAGCTTGATCGGGTGTTCTGCTCACTGGAATGGCTGACATCTCACCCTTCTGTAGAAGTTTTTGCACTACCTCCTGTTGGCTCCGATCACTGCCCCCTGTTGTTGACATCTCGTTCAATATCTGTCAAGTGTGTAAAATTTTTTCAATACGAAGCATTCTGGAATCAAGATAAAGAGTGTCATCACATAGTAAAACAGGCATGGGAAAACGGTTGTACCTCCTTGTTATCCAAATTACAAGCGGTTGCCACCGGGTTAGCAAGTTGGAGCGAGGCCGATTCAACAATGGTCATCAACGCATCTCACACTTACAATCTCAACTGCAGACCATTATCAATAGAACATCATATCAGGAAGGAGATAAGGAGCAGGCTAATGCTCTTAGATGTGAAATTCAAAAAGTATGGATTCAAGAGGAACAATTCTGGGCTATGCGGTCTCGTATACAATGGTTAAAATGGGGAAATCATAATTCCAAGTTTTTTCATGCATACACTATGCAAAGAAGGCAACGCAATCGAATTACAATGCTCTTAGATACTAACCATCAGTGGATCAGAGAACCAGATCAGTTAAAAGATCTTGCGCAGGGCTTCTTCTCTCAGCTTTACAGATCTCAGGGCTACATGAATTTCCGTCCTTTCTTAGAACAGTGCCCTCGGTAGTAACACTCGATATGAATGCAAACTTGCAGCGTAGAGTAACGAGAGGAGGAGATTTACCTAGCCACTTGCCGGTTAGGAGCTTCGAAGTCTCAGGGCCCGATGGTCTCCCGACCTTTTCTACCGGCATCACCGGAAGGTTATTAAAGATACAGTTATTCAAACAGTTCATGACTTTTTCGATATAGGTATTATGCCAACAAGACTAAACAGAACGATCATAGCCCTAATTCCTAAAGTTCAGCATCCAGAGAGTATTGAGCAGTTCCGTCTTATAAGTCTTTGTAACTTTGCTTACAAGATCATTTCAAAAATTCTGGCCAACAGACTCAAACCATAGCTATCAAATTTGATTTCCACGAGCAAGCAGCATTTATTAGCAACAGACAGATACAGGACAACATTATGGTGGTTCAAGAAGTCATGCATCAATTCAAAGTGCGAGCATGTAAGAAACGTTTCAACCTTATTTTAAAAAACAGATATGCGAAAGCCTATGATAGGGTTGAATGGGACTTTTTGGAAGCATACTTGAAGCATTTGGGTTTCCATGACAGCTGGGTTACTCGTGTAATGGCTTGTGTTACAACAGTCTCCTTTAGTATTCGGTTTAATGGTGAACAACTTCCTTATTTTCAGCCTACTAGAGGGCTGCGCCAAGGTGATCCCCTCTCTCCATATCTATTCATTTTCCTTGCCAATGCCTTATCTCGCTACTCTTACTCAAGTTTGTGGACATAGGTCACATTAAGGGAATTCAATTTAATAGAGGCGCCCAAGGTTATCTCACTTATTTTTCGCCGATGATTCAGTATTTTTCCTTCGAGCCACTATTTCGAATGCCAAAATCTTGCCAATCTACTCCATCAATATTGTTATGCCACAGAGCCAGCTCATTAATAGAAATAAATCCGGTGTGTTTTTAGCAAATCTTTGTCCTCTTTCTTTACAACATAATCTAGCACAACAACTAAGGGTTCCCATCCTCAGTAAATATGGAAAATACCTGGGCATTCCATCCGATTGGGGTCGTTCCAAGAGGGAGATGTTTTCCTGGATCTTGGCAAGAGTCAATACCAAGTTAGCAAGTTGGCAGGATAAATTTCTCTCGAAGAGTGGCAAGGAAATATTATTGAAATCGTAATACAGGCCTTACCAAGTATGCCATGTCTATCTTCAAGCTTCATTTGTTTTCTGCATTGATCGAAAAGAAGATCTCGGCATTACGGTGGAGTAAACAAAATAGTCATTCGGGCATTCTTTGGAAAAGCGGGTCGAATTAAAGCTTTCTAAAGATTCGGGGGATGGGGTTCGAGACTTAACCAATTTCAATACAGCAATGCTTGGCAAGCAAGCATGGCGTCTCTTTCAGCATCCTCAAGCTATCGGAGTCAGCTCTTTAAAGGTTTATACTTTCGATTTTCATCTTTTGATCTTGCTTCCCAGGACATCGTCCTTCTTGGGGATGGCGAGTTTATTAAAAGGCCGTGAAGCAATTGCTCCTAAACTACGTTGGTTAGTAGGGGATGGATTGCGAGATACACATTAGAGATGATAATTGGTTACCACAAGGCGGAATAGGAGGCTTACCGGGAGGGAGAACCAAAACTTGTTCTTGATCTCATTGATTCCCAGCTTTTCGTATGGAAGTCCTCCTCATTCTTGAATTCTTCGATGTCCCAATTAGTTCAGCAATCCTAAATACCCCAATCAATCCGTCTCTCCATCATGATCAGCTGGTTTGGACAGAGACTCCTTCTGGTACCTACACAGTAAAGAGTTGTCATCATTATCTATCTTTACAATCTCAAAAACCGAGTTCTAAGCCCTCTCCCTCTTATACTAACCCACCACTGTTATGGAGGACAATTTGGAAGATGCATACGGTGCCTAAGATTAAAGTTTTCTATGGTCAGCTTGCCAAAACGCCCTTGCTACAAAACTCAATCTCTATCGCGACATATCATCCCTCATCCCAAGCTGTTCTTTATGCAATAATTCGAGCTAGAATCACTCGAGCATATGTTTTTTTTTCTGCCTTTGGACTACTGCTATTTGGAATCATGAAGACATTCGAGTAAGTATTTCACCAACCTCGGTTAGTCGATTCGATGCCCAGGTAGTTGACAAGAATCTCCCTCCCACAAGCGTCTCCAAATCTTGAAGCGATCGCTCATATCCTGTGGGAGATCTGGCGACACCGCAATAACGCTGTGTTTCGTCAGCTACCGATGGATCCTCTCCTTGTGGTCTCTGACGCTCTATCTCAAAGAACTATCTTCAAGGTTCTCCAACCCCTGCCAAAGAAGATTCAAAACGCACAGGCAAGTTTAGAACAGTGTTGGAACCCACCTGCAGAGGGTCTTATCAAGTGCAATATTGATGGGGCTTTTCGCCGGATTCAAACAAAGGTTCAATAGCTTGCATTTACGAGACAGACAAGGTCGTTTGGTGATGTACTCACCGGATCGTGTCGTCCAGTCGGCATTCCAAGCCGATATCTATGCCCTTATCTCTCTGCTCTTCAACGGATAATCCGAAGGGAATCCATCTTCGAAATTTGAGATCGAATCCGATTGCTTGCAAGCGGTGGAGATCATCCGAACGAAACATCAGCCGCCGTGGAAGGAACAACACCTATTCGCGATTCTCCGCGATCTTCTTCAACAATGCCCTAACCTTTCGCTTCGACACATCCGGCGAGAAGCTAACCTAGCAGCTGGCTGGGCTGCTAAAGCCCACAGGGACCAAGGCCCACCCACAAATTGGCTCCTCTTCCCTCCCCCTATTTTCCTTTCTATTATCTCTACGGACACTTCGGCGACAGCTTGTATGACTCTTTGATATAATATAAGTTATCTTTCGACCAAAAAAAAAAAGCATCATTTTGGAGAGTAGTTAGTTGACATTGATTTATTGTTGACTACCTTGTCAGACCTCTAAGGTCGATTTTCGACAGCAATTTATCATGGATCAAATTCGAGATTCAAGTGAAAGTTGGTGATTCTTTTTACACAAAAAGAAAGTTTTAGTTAGAATCAAAAGTCGACCCAAAATTTGTGTTTTTTGGGGAATTAGGCCAACATAAGTATTCATGGGTGAGTGTTGATCCCTAGGAGTCGAGACCCTTTGCTAATATGTGTCTAGTGGGACTAACATGTAACCAACGCCATCTGAACATGAGAAATTAACAAGGAACCTGAACACAGAATATCACTCATCCATGGGCAATATAAAAGACAATCAAACTAAGACAAAATCCATCTAATTCGTGCTTAATCTACAACTTCCAGCACTCAATCAGAATTGTAACAGAGCATACAGGACTGACATGAAATTGAAGTCATATTTTCCTACAGGCGCATATGAGTCTACTTGTTCAAAATGGCATCAATCCAATATTAAATTAGTACCAAATCTAAACAAAATCACATGACCATAATTCTCACAAAATTTGCATGAGATTCACCATATTACTTTGCTAGTATGAACATATATGATCCCATAACCAAACTAGCCTCAAGTTAGAATCAAATGCACACCAAATCAAGGATATTAAAACACGGTCAGCATCCAAGGATCAATTTCCAATAGAATTTATTTCATTCATGACATAATATCTTTTTTCAAGCAAACATGAAATTCACCATAACACAATCTTATATCACTGCCCATGCTTACTTGAGTGGAATAGTATCAAATGAAGGATCGATGGACATCAGCTCAGGGCTACAACAATTACGAATAGGCATGGATGGACAAGGTTCCATCAAATCCAAAGCAAGTTCAAAATGGAATACCTATGATTTTCGATGAAGAAAAAGAACTCAACTAGGCCAATATGACAAAAACGATGAAAAATCTAGTAATGAATGAAATTCTCGTCATGACTTGAATCAAAATAAACACTTATTTAGTTCAGGAGTTTCATCAAACAGGTGGTATACATTCCGGCCAGGGAGCTTATATGCAAAAGTAAAGCGATGATTCACATCCATATCATTGCAAAGGAAATGCAGTAAGTTCAAATCATTAACACAGCCTCAATCACAGTCCATTTTCACACAGGTGGTAGCAATAGCTCCCGGCCTCTGCTTCGTACATAAAGCAATGGAAAACAGAGCATATGCAATTTGGTTGAATGAAGAATGATTAGCTATAGCGATTGACCTTGGATATGAGTTAGGAGATAACAGAACCAACGTCAAGGAATGGTATCGTCGAGTCAGGCAGTCATGATCGAAGTTTGAGCACTTCGGCATCACAGACCTTCTTCACGGCAGCGGAACCGTTAGCTGATCGGGAAGCGGTGATGACCACCAACGAAGTGAGAGGAAAGGGATCGATCGAAATCACCGAGACAGTGGCTTAGGGATGCTCAAAAATCACCCGAGTCCCCTCTGCCAATTGTCTCTGTTCTTGCCCCTTCTCAGCGTGTGTAGCGTGGCAGCGGCAGTTGGTGGATGGAGGGCGACGGAGAGGGCAATGAAGATCAAAGGAATCGGAATCACTGAGAGCTAGAGAGAATTTGCACAGCTCCTTTTGCGTGTGTGAAGGTGGCTCTGTTCTTGTTCTGGCGCCCTCCGCAGAGTGCACCGAGCCTGAGCTTAAAAGGGAATCGACTCAGATCGTTAGATGTATAGAGAGAAAGGAAGAGAGCCGTGGAATTCTGTCGAGGGCCGCATGATGGAGAGTGCACGTGGGTCCCACCGAGAGTTGCGTATTAGCTCATGCAAATTGATTTTCGATTCGAAGGGTACAACTATGGAATTGTGTATAGAGTTCAAGTAGGTGAACACCATCGCTGAGTGCATCGGCATTTATCAAAAACTTAAAGCTTGTGACTGATAATGTTTAGCGCATGCTGTTCAGGTTTATGGTTGTAGGATTTCTTGTTAGCCTTTTCGATCGGGAGGGAAGACGAAATTATAATTGTAATTTCATTAGTGAACTCGTTAAAATCTATTTTATAAAATTCTTTGTTTTTCTTTGGTCCGTCTTGTGAAATTCTTGAAAGAGCCTAAAAATCTAGTATGTATAAAACAGGAAAATTTACTTTTGCACATTAAATGCATTCTTATTTAATAAAATGATTCTTTTCTTTTCCAAATAAAATATGAAGAGCTTCGTCAAAAGAAAAGAAAAGGCATAGCAGGAAAATCTATTGGTAATATATTATAATAAAAGTGCTTTTTGCTTACTAAATGCATTCACTATTAATGAGGTTAGAGCAAAATTTCTTGTTAATAACAAGTAAATTTGACTTTATGAACAAAGAAAATTTTAAGTGTAACTTTCCAAAATGATAATTTTAAACATCACATCCGAAAACTCTTAAGTAGTAAATAGTTAAAGAGAACGAGAAAATATTAATGTTTATAAATTCCAATAAAAAAAGAATTATCTGCACCTAATAGTCATTTTCGCAATCACTTGAATATTTCATTTTTTATTTTGGGAATCTCCATGCACAACATGTGATGTCATATAGATACAAATGTAATGTTTTAGAGAGAAAATTGATTTCGCTTACTAAAATTATTTTAATTCCTTCAAATAAAACACATAGTAAGATATAAAATTAGAGTTAATGTTGCTTAATGAATACTGATCTCTTAACAGAAATGAACAATTGAGCTGACCTACCTTGAAACATATAAGCTGTTTGATAAATATAGAGTGATTTGATACATAAGGCTAAAATGACGTCATTTTGATCATTTTTATTAATCCACATTTTATAAGATTAAAAATACAAAAATCCTCCTTTTAAAGTCAATGCAGATATGAATCTCTTCCACTATTTTTTTTTTAAATTGTTAGATTAAACTATTCACTTCAATTTTGTTGATAAATTTTGATTAATAATTATGTCAATATTCTTAATAGTTAATCTGTTCAAATCAATTTCATGAGTTTTGTTATTTTTATATTATCTTAGAGGTGAAGTTCCCTCTGATAAAATGTTTTTTTTTTTTTTTCACTTTTTTATTAACAGCTCTTTTTACTTCCTCTTCATTAATTCCTCATTTATATGCCTTCATTTAATTTCATGATCTCCCTCCCTCCCTCCCCCCTCTCTCTCTCTCATAAAATTCATTATTTGTGGTTTTGCCTATTAATTTTATATCTAAAGATTCATCCTATATTAAACACTCACTAGTTGCCTACATTTATCGATCGCAGTTTATCTATGAAGAACAAACAAGATAAGAATGAAAGTTCAATACGAGGGATTTAGAAGGTTCCAACTCAAGCTTACCATTCACATAGATGAAGGTACATATAATATCCGTGTTAACAACATTAAGTACATTATCACAAGAACAAAGACAAACGTGCTGAATAGGTGGCTACCCTGCAAGGAAAGGTTGAAAATATTTAAGGGATAGAAAACCAAACGTTAGCAATAAGGATGGAGATATTTTGTAAAAAAAAAAAAAAAAAAAAGATCTGTAATGATGAATAAAAATAAATAATGAAAAAGATAGCACAGGAATGCCAAAAAGAATCAGCATGGGCATCCAAATTTTCTAAAGCAAATTGTCGACGACCCCATTTGGTTTCGGAGCACGTGGAGTAGAGATTTAATTGATGACACCATTTGTCTTGAAATGTGCCAAAAACTCAAGCCCCGTAAACCCTCCTCCTCCGGTCACCATAACACGTATTGCCATAACTAATTTTCAAAAGCTCCCTCTCATAAATTGTTGTGACCCTCTCTAAGGAATTTTAGAGGGGGCGAGTATCACGATTTGTCGAACCGAAATGAGCGATGCCTTTGCTCGAGGTGCTCACTCTTGCTTAGCGTGAGCTCTTTAAACTCTAACTATCGTGACGTTTGAGTTTCAATTGATTAATCAAAGAAATTTTATTTAATTAGAATCGCCACTACTCTATTTAGGGTCAATTAAGAGCCAAGTGAAGCGCAGTAATATGCTTCACTCCTGCAAATCATAGATCTAAGATCGAGGGCTTGATTATGCTAATTATCGAATGATCACCTTTTCAATACCGATTGTCAATCTTTCAAATATATTATTTATGCGATTTTTTCCTATTGCATTATCATACACCACTAAACGATGTATGTGCATGGGTGCACAATCAATAAGTAACCAATCATAATCAATGCAATAAAGGTAAAGTGCGAGAGAATAAACCCGATACGATGTCAAGTAATTAATATACATGGCCTCATTATTTAGCCCTGGGACAAGAATCCCCATGAGCTAAACGCAAGATTCATTCTATTTCAAAGCTATTAAATAAATATCCCCTACATGACGATCGATAAATGACATTCCAAGGAGAAACGTATGACGTATAAGCACGAAATGATCTGGTAAACTAAAGAACACGGCCTGCGATCATGTCCACTACAGAAACTAACCTGGGACACGTTATTTAATTAAGGAGGAGTCCGATACTTGTAGTCTATGGTTCGGACAATAGCATGTGACCTCTATTTATTCAAGCAAATCACTACTAAAACATTAAAAAATGCACATAACACGAATCCAACATATATTGCTAATGTGACTCGAATAACTTGGAAACAACTCTGATTTTACACAACAGGAACTCTCGAGACCAAATACTAAAGACCACATTCTAATTACCCACAGGCGGCTCCAGCGGAGACATTTTCAAAGAACATCATGCTGCAAAAACCGAAACGCATAGCAGCATAAACACAGGAAAACAGCATTGAGCCACATTCTAAAGTCAATTCTCATGGTTGAGACTCATTCAGCAACAACTGAACTTGTATCCAAATCAGCAACCTGGACAATGAATCAAGCAAAACATTCAGTCATGGCATAAACAGCTCATTATGCACTCTGTCATCATATATCAGTTATGACAGGGACTCGCATGCCATTTACAGAAAAGATACAAGCAAATGACATCGAGGAATGAACTTCGGAATCTTCAGTAAATAGAGAAAATCAAACAGGCAGAGGCCCATGCATTTGCCAAAAAAAAAAAAAAAAAAGAACCAAATATCATTGGCAGTGTGAAGGTCTTGAGGTATCACTGAATGGATCGAGAAATGCAAGGCATAATCATCCAGGCATACAAACCAATTACACGCGAGATCAAGCAAAGGATGAAGTCCGGATAGGAATTCACCCAAGTACATAGTAACAATGCACATTTTGAAGAAGGATTTCACCATTTCAAATTTAAGGATGGTAATTGTCTCGAATGTTAGAATAGCCATATACAAACATCATAGATTGATATAGATAACATAATTCCGAGTAAATTAAGCCAACACGGCATGTTCAAATTCTGTCATGGGAGCATTGAGCACAACCGGGAAAATTCAACCAATGTCGATGAAAATAATATGTCTATGCCCTGGAGAACTCTCAGTTTAAGCTCACCATTGCTAGATAATCATCACGATGCAAGAATACTTGCGAAATATGCATGCTAGTGCCATTCAGGAATTCAATCAAACAAGTGGTAGGCGTTCCAGTAAAGAGCAGCTAAATGCAATGATAAGGAAAAGTTTGTATCCAAACAATCACCGAATCATCGAAACATGTATGAGTTCATCAGGACAGTCTTGGCCTCAACCGGATTTCACGCCAGCAGAATCAGAGCATGCGAAGTTACCTTGATGAGAATCATGATTATTCAAATACCCAACCCACTCAAAGATATCCTCTTTATCACCGATTCCAGCTCACATTCAATTCATCAAAATCAAAATCAAAATCATAATATTATCCCTCAAACTCAAACAGTTTCAGCCTCAATAAATTGTCAGAGAGAGAGAGAGAGAGAGAGAGAGAGAGAGAGAGAGAGAGAGAGAGAGAGAGAGAGAGATGGGAGGAGGAACATGGGCTTTCCCAGATTGCAATCTCCTTGATCTCCTTCTTCCTCTTGCGACGGTTGTCATGAGGTAATTCATCACGACTTCGATTACTTAATATAATAGCACCTACATTTTCTAATATTACGGGAAAATTTATAAACACGATAATGCACTTGATTAGAATTTATACAGCATAACCCCACAATTTATGGTCCAATGACTGGCCACTCGTCACTGTAGCCCAGGAGACGAACCAAAGAAATGAATAGCCAAGAAAACAGTTACACACTTCGTGGGAAGTGTAGAAGAGACTACTGAAAAAAAAAACAACATCTCATATTACCAGACATGTCCATTTTGTTTTGCCAGACACCATTCGTTGCAACATTCACAAACTTTTGTGGCTCACTTCATAAAACTAATTATTCCACCTCAATTTCGTGATTCGTCTCCTCAATTTCGCGTTCTATCTGCTCAGTTTTCCCCTCACTTTCCTCCATACTTCGGTTGCCTTGGTCTGGCTCTGTTCTACTAGTCATCCAAGGATGGGAATTCCGCATAATATTTCTCTGGTAAGAAGCTCCTGAATTTCGGCAAATTGTAAAGTCTAAGAGTAGTTAACCCAGAGAAGGTGATTGTCTTACCAATCACTTCTTCACATTCTTCATGACCAGCAATTAGTTCCATATCTTCACATGATCCTACCACCAGCTCTTTGATTTGCCTGAGAAATTTTGCTGTGAAGGTGGCGAAAAGCATGTCCAAACGGGAGCACCTCACAGCCTTTATGTTTCTCAAATTTGGGAACGGGATATTTGGGAGATTGTCATACCGCCAAATGTCCCTCAAGTTGTCCAGATCACGCAAATCCGGCGTCCTCAAATTACCACTTTTTGCCACTGTCCCATCACTTTTGTAGATGATCTCGATTGAACGGCATGATTTCACTTCTAAGGTTTCCAAACAATCTTGCAGCCTCTTCCACATATGGGATGGGGCAATATGTTGGAGATTGTGACAATCTTTCAATATAAGAGATTTCAATTTGCAAAAAGAATCATTAGAAATTTGATTGTTCCATAACTCTTTGAACAGGACGCCTCCAATATTCAGGTTTTCTAAATTGGGAAATCTAACCTGCATGAGGATAATGTGAGAAAGGAGGATAAGTAGGACAAATTATTACATTGTTCATTCTAAAACATGATAATGCAAGATTAAAGACGATCACTAAGGCATAGAGCAAACCATATCATTGAACAACAGTTGGGGCGATTCATCATTTTCTCTGATCATCTCGCCTAGCTGCGTCTCCGCACTTGTGGGACTCCAAATGAATGCTTTTAAGTTAGGGCACCGCCAAATAACTAAATAAGTTAAGGAAGGGAAACTTATCACTTCTACCTTGGATCGACCACCTTCTCCCTTGGGAACCACTTCCTTCATTTGTTCGCATTTGATAATCCCCAAGGCATTGAGTTTCTCTAGAGTTGTGGCCCTATAATTGGGGAAGAGATATCTCAACTCAAAGCAATTGTAAACATAGACTGTTTTTAGACTAGGTAAATCCAAAACCGTTTGGGAGTCACTCATCACCACGTGTCTGAGCCTTCTTGCTCCAATCACTGACACTTCTTCCAATTTGGGAAGTAATACAATTTTGTGTTCCGTACTTGAATGAAGGGGCCCCCAATTAAACAACGATTCCAGGGAGGGACAGCTTAAAACCTCAACTTCTTCCAATTCGAGGAGCAACATTGTTTGTTCCGTATATGAATCAAGGATCCAAAATCAAATAACGATTTCAAGGAGGGACACTTTGAAACTTTGACTATTTCAAGGTTGTGCAATCTACCCATGATTGTCGAAGGGAAGACATCAAGTAGGTTGGAGCACTTTTTAAGGGTGAGGTTGGCTAATTTGTCGAAGGAACTTTTGGGAAGTTCATTGTGCCATATCCTTTTTAACGTTCCTACCGACTCAAGTATTAACTTCTCCAAGCCAGGTAAACTTATTTGCTCATCAGAGTTATGCATTAGATCATAGCTATGAAAAATTTAATAATTTGGCCTAATCTTATACTAATCTATCTAATGTAGTGGAGGAAGGAATTTTTAGTAACGGCCTTACTCTGACAAGTGTAGCTATAAATTATAAAAACATTCTAACTAGTAAAACCAAATAAGAAATCTTCAAAGAAATATTATTATTGTCCTCACAAATCGCGTGCCTATGACTATTATGGGCATAATCTCAAAAGAAAGGATTTGTACATTTTGATCAAAGAAAGAATCGGAATAATTATCTTGTGAATTTGAAGTAGTGGTTATTGACTCTTTTTTTCCTTGAGGATATGAGAAGAATTTCTCCGTGGGACAGCGACTTATACATAGTTGCTCCAATAATGGGAACTTTGGGACATCTCTTCCTTCTTCATCCACAATCACCGCCTTCATGTTTGGACAATCCTCAACTTTAATCACTCTAATTTCTCTAAGACATTTAGCCACAGATAGCGGAAAGAGAAATGACAGCCCTGTATTGTCAATAAAAAGCTTCTTCAAGTTCTGAAGCATTGATATTCCTTGTAGTTGTACATCTTGTTTCCACGTGCGTTGCAGGTTTGGCAACTTAGATAATTCCAATGTACTTAGCCGAAAGAGAATGTCCACTTCTTTGATAACTTTTAGCTCCTCTAGGTCGAAAACTACTTCTTCAAATGGAGTTCCCACAATTTTCATTGACTCAAAATTCGGCAACTTAAGTATCCAATCCTTCAGAATAATCGATGTGGATTTAGACTCCTCTATCTTTAGCGATTTCAAATTGCTGTATTTTAATGAAGGTTCACTATAGAGTATCTTTGCTAGGCCAAGGAGTCCAACCATCACTGGGGATTCCAAGCGAGGCAATGAAACCTAACGAAGCACCACAATAAAACTCATTAAAGGTGAGTTTCTTACAAGTAAAAAGCTATTTTCAGGAAATTGCTTTCAAACTTTTCATTGATACGAGAAAATGACTGAAACTCTTGGGCTAAAATACAGAAAAAAAATGAATTTCTCTTCTGTGAAAAGGGATCATTTTCATGAGGATATCCTCACCACTATCATGCCGCAAATGCAGCACTACGGCACAACTCTATCTCTCTCTCTCTCAACTGTCATCATATTTCTTTTTTTATCTTTTCTTTAGCTGATCTTCAAAACTATGACCATAATTTTTAATCTTTTCTTTTGAAATCATTTACCGGTCTTCAAAAACTACCATAATTTGGTTATCTTTTCTTTTGTTTTTTCTATTTTGAACTTCAAAATTGACAACAAAGTCGTATCAAAGTTCAATTTTTCATAAATTTTTTGTTAACTTATTATTTTTCATTAAGAACAAGTAAAATGACTTATTTGGGCTTGTTTCTATTAAGGGTCCATAACAGTTTTTGTCTTCACTTTGTAAATTTTTGCACTTCGTTAATAAACATCATAAAACATCTTTTCAAATTGCGGTTTCGGTAGAACCAAATACAGGAAAACAATTCATTTTCTAGAAAAAGGATTTACCAAGAATTTTTTTCAACAATAATGAATTTTCAATGAAACAAATGGACATTGAATACATGAATGGGCTCGATGTCTCTTAAGAATGTGAAAAACTTAATTTTAAGGGCGGAATGTGTATTTTTTTTGTCATGCCTGCAAGAATGCATAAGGAAATATCCCCTTAGTAGCTGAAGAAAGGGATAACAAATGCAGAACAACGTTGACACGGTGAGGTGGTCATGACGTGTTGGAATCAATTGCAACTTGCATGTAGGTGAAACATCAATTAGGTGGACTTTCTTTGTTACGTGGCTCTTGGTTCGCCTTCCATGTATTTAATCTCTCACTTTCTTCATTTTGAGATTGTTGAATTTCGTTCACTCATTCAAGATTCATTCTTGTTAAGTACAACATTTTTTATTCTCTTTAAAAATGTTAAATGAGTAATGAATTAGCCATAATACAATACCATGTTAGAGCCCAAGTAATTAGTGCGATTATCTAACACTGAAATGAATCGAAAAGAAATCATTCGTAGAAAGAGGCTTCCACCAAGCTATAGTTGAATGTGAATAAAAATGTATGGTCTATGTTTTCTTTGAATGGATTGTTTATTTATGAACCCAAAAGTACAAATAATCAAATTTAACGCAATATGCACTAAGGTTCGGTGAACACCAATATCATCTTATCCTAAATTCCCTTTAATAGTATGACCTAGGTATTGTTTGCAAGATTAAGAATTCATGAAACTTATACCCAAAAAACGAAAAAATTACCTGAATTGGAGCACCCTTAGGTCCCGTGCAAAAACTCGTCATATTTGGTAACTCTCGCAAATCTAGATGACGTACATTAGGCATCTCAACTATGTCATCAGCGGCAGCTTCTACTTTTCCTGCATCATATGTGATAATGGCTTACAATAAGTCACATTTACATATTTGAATCTTTTCCAAATGCACGAGTCTTTGCATCTTTGATTGGAACCATAGATTTTCCAATCGATGGTAGGGGTGAGCGCGGTTCCCAGTTCTAAAGGGACTGGTTTCGGTTCCCGGTTCCCTTTTCTGGGAACCGGCATTGGGAACCAGAACTGGAATCGGAACCGGTCCGGTTAGGGCTAAAAAAGCCCCAAATTACTCTCACGACACTCAGTCTCACTGTCTCACGACACTTAGTTCTCTCTTCGCCCTCTGCTCGACGCCACCAAGTAGCATCCTCGCCGCGCCTCGCTTGCAGCCTGCACCGACGCCGCTCTTGCTTCGCCCGCTGTTGCCTTCGCCGCGCCTCGCCTATGGCCCGCAACGCCGCTGCTCTGCCTTTGCCGTGCCCCGAAGCCCACGACGCCGCAGCTCTCCCTTCGCCATGCCCTGAAGCCCGCAACGTTGCTGCTCTACCTTCACCGTGCCTCGAAGCCCGCAACCCGCAGCGCCCTTGCTCAGTTCCGAGCTTTCCCTGAACGATGCTGCTACAGCTCGCTGCTCGCCCTCGACACCATCGTCACTTGCCGTCGACCACCGCTGCTCGCCCTCGCCACCGCTGACCTCTGCACTGACTTCTTCTTGTGAGTGTTCTTTCTCTGTCTTTCCTTCCGATTCAGCTAGTCGAATGCCCTTAGTCTTTCCTTCCCTTTTTGGTTGATATAGTCCCCTTTATGCAATATTCCATCAAGTCTTTTCAAGCACACGAGCAAATGGTGATTTTCCATTGCCTTTGCCAGCATGTCTCTAATGTTTTATACTATGCACAGGTTTTATTTGACAAAACCTGTGCTGATTACAAGTACTATGAATTCCGGCTTGCTCAAGAGGAAAAAGCCCTTTCTTTACGGAGCAACTGAATGTTTTTCTTTTTTGTAGTTGAATGTTATTCCATTGTCTTAGCTGGTTTGATGTCATTGATGCGCACAAATGATTGGTTTCCGTACTTCCATTGCTTTTGTTTTGTTTATGCCGTGAAATGGTGTAGATAGATCAGATTATATTATTTCACAATGTTTATAGGTTAAGAACATGAATCTCAAGCATGTAATTAAGTGTAAAATTAACTTCATACGTGTGAAGATGAATTTTTCTTGAAGTATTTTGTATTTCAAGAACTTAACTGAAAATGAAATCTAAACATAAAGTTGGAACGGCAAAAGTTGCAAAAAACATACTGGAATTGCTATTGGAACTCAAGTTGAAGTGTTTCAACTTTCACCTTCTGCTATAATCGCTGGTCGAACGCTCTATAGCAGTTGTAGCGCCTATGCAGGGAAAAAGCTCCCTCAAGCACCCACTTAGCCCGACCGTTCAATCTCATGTTGTTGAGCACTTTCTGTTTGATTGTTTTGCTATATGTATTATATAGTAGAGAGCACACGTGGAGTATCATGTACGTTCTGGAGTTTCAGATCGTTGTAATTGTTGTATCTTTGCTAATGCAAAAGTAGAACGTCTGTGTACTATCTTTGCTAGAGCAAAAGTTGAATGTTTTTGTGCATGGGATAGAAAAAGAACGAGATGTGCAAGTGAGCTGATTTTAGATGATAATATCAACGATAGAGCAAGTAGGAGTAAACGGATTATCATGGATTATTGGACCAGTCAAGAAAACCAGTCTAAGAGACCTCTCCTGAAAGTTATGAGGTGGTTTCTTTGCAATTTAGATTTCATGTTTCAGGCTGATACTGCTTATTTTGGCTGTGCCTTTGCATTTCTGTATTTGCAGCTTACATTATTTGCTATCAGTGCATCTTCCATTCTATAAATGGTTGAATGTTCCTTCGCAAGTCATCCAGAATCTAACTGAGTTCTTTTCTATCTCATTCTTGTTTTTGTTGGTTATTTAGAATTCTTTGCTGTAAATTTCTTTAGTTGTTTTAATCTCCTGTTTACCTTTTGCAGGCGGAGTAGGTATACTAGAGTCAAGATCGAATGCTGCCTCCCAAAGGATCAACAGCCAGGCCAACCGCTCAAATTACCAAACTCCTACTTCAGCATTGTATGAAGCTACAGATGGTTCTGGAGTTGCTTCGGATAGGAATGGTGATTACACATTCGTTTCACTTGCCATGTCATCTGATTTTGGCTTAATTTACTTACATACTTCCTTCCAGATAAGTGACAAATATGATCATCTGATGTTTGTATGTAAGAGAATAAAGTAAAATGGAGCAGCATCTGAAAAGCTGAATGTACTAAAACCATTGATTGCTTCGCTTACGTTATAATTATGCAATGTGGTGCCTTGTATCACATTCTAAAAACTTGTTAGATGTAATCATTGTCTTTAAATCAAATTGATTTCAGGTTGTCTTCGAATCTAATGATGTTATTTTACTTGAAACAACTCAAATTCATTGACTAGTGAGTGGTGTTATTATTTGAAAATCTATGTGAGTACTTTGTGGTTAAATTGCAACATGCTACGAGACATTTTGCGGTCCATGCTTTTTGGCATTTTTAAGTGAGCACGATTAAACATGTTGTTTGATCAAGTTTTGTTGAACACAGGCGAGTCAGGTTCCACAGCAAGTGCAGATCCTGTAGCAACTGATGGAATTTTACATGAAAAAGGCTGCCCAGGAGGAGAGGAGGAGACAACCTAGACAATCGAAAGACGAAATGCCTCCACCTCCTTCTCTTCAAGGTTAGCTTTTCAATTCCTTGCGAGCGGGCATTATTTCTGTTTTCTTGTGTCTTGCTATATGCATCTTAGTTGAGATGACATATTTGTGTTTTGTTTCATAGGACCCGCCAAGAAAGGTCATCACATGGGCGACTTCATTCCTCCAAAAGAGCTTGAAAGGTTTTTGGCTTCATGTAATGATTGCCTCTGCCCAAAAGGGCCATAAGCTCTTTGATGAATGACAAGTTTGTTTATTATAGCTGCATTCATTTCCATTTTTTAACTAAAAATGAAAAAAAGAAGAAGAACCTGTTAGAACACGGAACCGACCCGGAATGCGTGACAGGATAGGTTCCAGGTTCTGGCTCGACGGGTAGCTTCCAAGGTTCCTAAAAAATGAGGAACTGTACTTGAGGATAGGTTCCAGGTTCCAAGCGGAACCTGTAAGGAATCGGGAACCGCTGTAAGGAATCGGGAACCGCTCACCCCTAAACACGACATGCGAGAGCAACATTCAAAATCAACTGAGAGGCTAGTTGGTCGCATTTAGAACAGATGCGAAGGAAGGACAAATAGCTTCTGCCACAACCCAAGGATCGAATAAACCAGAGCTCGGGCAAACTGGTCGAAAACGAGCTCTGGCCCGGTGCCTAAAAAAATGAACAGATGTAGCTCGAAAAGGTCTACCTGGTTCGGATGAGACACGTAGCGACGGATGGCGACTGACGGCCGGGCCTCTAGCAACGGCCAGAGACTTTTCGATCTCACGCCCTCTCTAGCTCGCTCTCGACTCTCTCTATGCTGCTGGGCTCCGAGGACTACAGTGGCAATCGGCAGTTCACCGGTGGCAGCTGGACGTTCCGGGGGCTCCTCGGCTCCCTCTCCGGCTTACTCCCTCTCGGTTCTCTCTGTCTCTCCCTACCCCCAGTTTCTCTCTTGTCTTTTTTCTCCTCTGTGCTTGCTCGCTTCTTTTTCTTTTGTTTTTGCGGGTCGTCCTCTTGCCGTGCCAACTACCGGCCGGGCTAATCTCGACCCGTGGCTGCCTGCCATCCCGATTCGCCTGCTCCTCCATTGCTACTCCTGTCGCCATTTGTGCTACTTTGTTTTACGTTGTGCGTGCCAAGTCTTTAAGACCAACCAGAGGGAGAAGACCCTCATTCACGGGAGGGCTGAAAGGGAAAATGGGGCAGGCCGGGCCCGGCGCAGGGAGGGGTAAGAGAAAAGAAAAGGAGCGCGAGGCCGGGCCAAGGCCGAGTCCGGCCCGACCCGATTGCTTTCGTTCGTCTTTTTTTTTATTAATAGTTAATAATAATTTTTTAATTAATTTTTTTGACTAATTCCTAATTTTGTATGCAATTAAGTTATAAACAAAATAGTAAAATGTAGGTGTCAACAGTAGTGATAAAGTCAAATATATTCATATTATATCATATACATTGTTTAGTAAAAACGACATATTAGTATAAATGAACTAAAAATTTTACAAATGAATATGTTAAAAGTCTTTCGGGACACTCTTTTTACTTTCTTATTTTATTTTCCTCTCTTTTTTAATTAATTTCTTTTTATTTTTTCTTACCCTTCCATCATTTTATAATAAATTTTTATTAAATAGTAAAAGCGTACAAATATACCTAAAATATGTAATAAATATAAATGTATATCTATATTTATATATTGAATTTATATTATAAAATATAATTAAATTCGAATATATAAATAAAAATAAGATTAAAATAAAATAACTAAATTATTATTTTTTGTTATTTTGAACTTCTCATATTAGAATTCAAATATTAACTATATTAAATAGAATTTTAATTTCTTAATTTAAGAAGTTTGTTATTCATAAAAAATAACTTTCCTATTATGGATATTAGAAATCTTATCCACTTTTATCTTACCTCCCCATGAGATAATTTAATTTGATTTATATCTCTTTATATTCAACTTTATCCTGTCTTAAGCATGCATCAAACACAATATATGATAAATTTTATCCTATCTTGAATCCGATCTTGATTGCCAAACACAACTAAAGAGGTCATAGATACTCCATTGGTAACTAAAAGACACCTATTTATTAATCTGGTGAATATGCATAGGTTTAGAGCAACATACACAGCTTTGTTGAGAGAAACTGAAGGTTCATGGAAGATGCCTTTATTATAATCATCATTTATTTCTCTAAACCTCACTTTAATAATTCTAGGTAATATTTCATTGATTGATTACACCATAGATCCAATAAATGCGAAGTGTATTTGTATGTAATTATATGTATGTTAAAGGGGATCATTAACTCAATATCAGCCTATTTCATGGATTATATGGGACTCTCTCTCTCTCTCTATGACCTCTTTGCTATTAACCTCCACGGAATGATCCTCTTTCCGATTCATTCTAAGCAAAAGCAACGAAACAGTTCACAAAGCTGAAACTTCTCACTACAGACTTCCAAATGCTTCTGTGTCCCTCCCTACATAACAGGTTCCTACCACATGCTCTCTCTCTCTCTCTACATAACACGTTAACAAGGTGGAGTAAAGTTGCCTTTTGACCATTAGTGGTCATTTGGGAATTCTCTCTCTCTCTCTCTCTCTCTCTCAGAGAAAAAGTTGCCTTTTGACCATTAGTGGTCATTTGGGAATCTCTCTCTCTCTCTCTCTCTCTCTCTCTCTCTCTCTCTCTCTCTCTCTCTCCCTACATAACACGTTAACAAGGTGGAGTAAAGTTGCCTTTTGACCATTAGTGGTCATTTGGGAATTATCAAAGTTTCGGTGCACTCTCTCTCTCTCTCTCTCTCTCTCTCTCTCTCTCTCTCTCTCTCTCTCTCTCTCTAGTGCGTTATGTTAAGTGTTTTAAAAATTTAAGTTGTCAGATAAAATATAATATGAACTGTTCTATCTCTCCCTACATAACACGTTAACAAGGTGGAGTAAAGTTGCCTTTTGACCATTAGTGGTCATTTGGGAATTATCGAAGTTTTAGTGCATTATGTTAAGTGTTTTAAAAGTTTAAGCTATCAGATAAAATATAATATGAACTGTTCTAAAAGTATAAACTGTTGGATAAAATACCATATGAAATTTTATAGAAGAATCTCTAATCGTTCTTAGATAAAAGCATGAACTGAAAAGACCACCATTTTTGCAAACTAAATAAAGGCCAGCCGACACATATCATATATAAAACTTCGAACTTCCCTCTCACATTT
Organism: Eucalyptus grandis; assembly: GCF_016545825.1. Lineage (NCBI taxonomy): Eukaryota > Viridiplantae > Streptophyta > Magnoliopsida > Myrtales > Myrtaceae > Eucalyptus > Eucalyptus grandis. The sequence continues at coordinate 29,873,756 of NC_052618.1, read as the reverse complement.
AGAAAATCTGGCTACTTGCATTGAGGTTTTTTTGATCTTTTATCAATATGATGCTCTCTTTCATCAAAAGCTTGGTAACAGTGAACTTACCTGTATTTATTTTACATGGACTCTGCGAACCTGGGCTCCATTTCATACTTTTGTTAATGCATGCACGGTGGCCGCCCTTACATGGATAGTGTAATGCTTCATATGATCATCTTTACACAACATCTACGGAATCTCCAAAAGAGCAAATGCCTCCATCTGATTGAGAAAAATTGAAAGTTCATGGAAGATGCCTTTGTTATAATCATCATTTACTTCTTGAAACCTTGATTTAATAGTTCTAAAGAACCCAATCTCATTGATTGATCACACCATGGATCTAGTTAATATGAAGTATTTTTTATGTAATTATATGTATGTTTGAGGGGATCATGGACTCCATATCGGTGCTGCTTGCACTCGATAATGTCATCCTATTTCATGGATTATATGGGACCACTCTCTCTCTCTCTCTCTAAAACACAGACCAGGAGGAGGTGGTGGAGGAGACAGCGCAAAGTGAGGCTAAAAGTTAACCAGGGTGGAGTTAAGTTGCTTTTTCACCGTCGTCCGTCCCTTGGGAATTATTAAAGCTTTGTGTTATGTCAACCTCAAGCTGCCGACGGGGGTACGCGGCTACATCAATTGCACAGCTGATTACACCCAATTTATTTGATGAAACATAATGAAGATAAGGTCCACGAGAGTTGCGCTCTCAGTTTTCCTATCAATCTTAATATTTAAGCTAATTATGCTACAACCCTCAATCACAAGTTCTTCCAAGCTAGTGATCCAAAAATTTTATCGTTAGATTTTAATTGACCATACCTCGTCATTTGAATGACAATTACTAAGGACTTTGAATATCTTTCTTTCTTTTACTTAGATGCGAATTTAAGATAATGACATATGAAAAGTTTATGAAATTAAAAAAGAAAAAAGTTTATGAAATTATTTAGCCCCTACATCTCTAAGCATATAGTCAATTGCATAGAAAGAAGTCAAAGCTCAGTCATCAGAAAATAAGAGTAAAGATATCTTCAATCCAACTACATAAAAGAAAAAACGTACATGTATCTACCTGTACTCCCGGTAAAATAGAAATTCAAAAGGAATTGCTGGAAAAAGCTAGAAAGCATCACGTTAATGTGTGCACAACCATTTAATTCGGTCAATTATCCAAAGCAAAAATAGTTTTAATCGATGGGAAAAAATACTTACATATAATCCATAAATTTACATCACCCGATATAATCAAATAGACATCATATACACATAATTGTTGTAATGCTGCAACAGAAGATTTTTCTACCAACTGTGAACCTAGTAAAAAATTCTAGTTAAAAAGGTTTATTTTCCATCTGTAGCCGTGATATTCAAGTTCTATATTGAAAAACAGGTAATGTAAGATAAACAATTACAAGATATTGATCAACGAAAGAAATCAAAACAACCTCTCGCTCCTATATAAAATATCTCCAGCGCCATTGCAAAAGATGAAGAAGTCATTGCGTTCATCCACCTTGTTTCTTTACGCATACCATTAACAGCTCATCTCTATTTCTCCGTTCTTATCATAGCATATATAGTCAAGTTAACACACATTGCTATCAACGATGACAAATAGCTTTTTTTTTTTTTTTTTGAACTTTTTATAATTTTTTTCCTCTTTTTTTTTTTCATTTTATTTATTTTATTTATTTTTTTTTGGGTTTTTGGAGTGATGGCTGGCGATCCTCACTAGTTTTGGGTGAGGGCATTGCAATCCTCAATGGCCATATGGGCCCTCACCATGGCTGTTGAAAGCCTAGGCCAGGTCCTCGACACTAAGCGAGAGTTCATGAGCCCTTACCTAGATCTAATGAATGCCATGACACTTTCGTTAGATCTAGCCTAGGCAAAGGTTTGGCAGCCCTTGCATAGGCAAGGGCTCACACACCCATGCTTTGGCCGGCCATCACTCCAAAAATAAAAAAGAAAGCAAAGAAATGGGAAAAAAATGTTCAAAAATGTTATTAAAAATGTCCACTCTAATGACTACGTGTGAAGCATGATGCCTAGTGTTCATGTTTGCAATTTCAGTCGCTTGGATAGACTCAATTGGCAAATTGTCAAAAGGTTAATGAATTTGTTAGTAAAATTAAAAAAATTAAGAATTGAATTGACAAAATATAATAAGTTTAGAACTTTTTGAATAGTTTTCTCGATCCATTTATGAACGAGATTGTAATTCTCAAGCATCTCATCATTTCTTCACCTTGGAAAACTTTGAAAAAGTGAAAAAGAATCCTCAAATTGGAAAAAGAAAAATACGAAAGAATCATCTTTCACCTCCCATATCTCTCCCCCCTCCTTGTATTGTTCTAAGTCTAATCTTCCATCGTGATATCTTAAACTTCAACCCACCAAATAGGTCAGATCGAATCTAAATTTAATATGAATTCGGGTCATAAATCAAGTCATTTTAAAATGGTCAATATTTTATCAACACATATTCGATTCTATTCAACAGTTGATTGTCCCCCTTTGTTTGATGGCATGACCCATATAGAATCGAATCGGGTAATTTCCTAGAGTAAAGCGGGTTTTAGGACTTGGGTTAAAAGGGAGTAAATAAAGAAACATGGAAATAATGCTGGCCTTGTAGGGCTAGAACAAGAGCGAGGGGAGTGGAAAGAGTGGTAGACAAAACTGTTCCTGTGGGGCCCACAAAATATATTCCTCGTAAAAGTGGGGAAAAAAGAACTTTGCTCAAAAAAAAAAAAAAAAAAGTGGGATAAAAGAACGGGAAATGCAAAATGAGTTCCTTCTTCCTAGGGGTGAGCGGTTTCCGGTTTTACAGATTTTTGAACTTGGAACCTACCATCTGTCAGCATGATTCCTCATTTTTAGGAACCCGGAACCTACCACCGTCGCAAAGAACCCGAAACCTACCCTATCACCGGTTCCAGGGGGTCAATTCTAGGTTCAAAGAGGTTCCAACAAGTTCTTTTTTTTTTTTTTTCATTTTTAAAAAATGGAAATGAATGCATCAATAATAAACAAACTTGTCATTCATCAAAGAGCTTATGGCCCTTTTGGGCAGAGGCAATCATTACATGAAGCCAAAAACCTTTCAAGCTCTTTCGGAGGAATGAAGTCGCCCATGTGATGACCTTTCTTGGCGGGTCCTATGAAACAAAACACAAATATGTCATCTCAACTAAGATGCATATAGCAAGACACAAGAAAACAGAATTAACGCCCGCTCGCAAGGAATTGAAAAGCTAACCTTGAAGAGAAGGAGGTGGAGGCATTTCGTCTTTTGATTGTCTAGGTTGTCTCCTCCTCTCCTCCTAGGCAGCCTTTTTCATGTAAAATTCCATCAGTTGCTACAGGATCTGCACTTGCTGTGGAACCTGACTCGCCTGTGTTCAACAAAACTTGATCAAACATGTTTAATCGTGCTCACTTAAAAATGCCAAAAAAGCATGGACCACAAAATGTCTCTATAGCATGTTGCAATTTAACCACAAAGTACTCACATAGATTTTCAAATAATAACACCACTCACTAGTCAATGAATTTGAGTTGTTTCAAGTAAAATAACATCATTAGATTCGAAGACAACCTGAAATCAATTTGATTTAAAGACAATGATTACATCTAACAAGTTTTTAGAATGTGATACAAGGCACCACATTGCATAATTATAACGTAAGCGAAGCAATCAATGGTTTTAGTACATTCAGCTTTTCAGATGCTGCTCCATTTTACTTTATTCTCTTACATACAAACATCAGATGATCATATTTGTCACTTATCTGGAAGGAAGTATATAAGTAAATTAAGCCAAAATCAGATGACATGGCAAGTGAAACGAATGTGTAATCACCATTCCTATCCGAAGCAACTCCAGAACCATCTGTAGCTTCATACAATGCTGAAGTAGGAGTTTGGTAATTTGAGCGGTTGGCCTGGCTGTTGATCCTTTGGGAGGCAGCATTCGATCTTGACTCTAGTATACCTACTCCGCCTGCAAAAGGTAAACAGGAGATTAAAACAACTAAAGAAATTTACAGCAAAGAATTCTAAATAACCAACAAAAACAAGAATGAGATAGAAAAGAACTCAGTTAGATTCTGGATGACTTGCGAAGGAACATTCAACCATTTATAGAATGGAAGATGCACTGATAGCAAATAATGTAAGCTGCAAATACAGAAATGCAAAGGCACAGCCAAAATAAGCAGTATCAGCCTGAAACATGAAATCTAAATTGCAAAGAAACCACCTCATAACTTTCAGGAGAGGTCTCTTAGACTGGTTTTCTTGACTGGTCCAATAATCCATGATAATCCGTTTACTCCTACTTGCTCTATCGTTGATATTATCATCTAAAATCAGCTCACTTGCACATCTCGTTCTTTTTCTATCCCATGCACAAAAACATTCAACTTTTGCTCTAGCAAAGATAGTACACAGACGTTCTACTTTTGCATTAGCAAAGATACAACAATTACAACGATCTGAAACTCCAGAACGTACATGATACTCCACGTGTGCTCTCTACTATATAATACATATAGCAAAACAATCAAACAGAAAGTGCTCAACAACATGAGATTGAACGGTCGGGCTAAGTGGGTGCTTGAGGGAGCTTTTTCCCTGCATAGGCGCTACAACTGCTATAGAGCGTTCGACCAGCGATTATAGCAGAAGGTGAAAGTTGAAACACTTCAACTTGAGTTCCAATAGCAATTCCAGTATGTTTTTTGCAACTTTTGCCGTTCCAACTTTATGTTTAGATTTCATTTTCAGTTAAGTTCTTGAAATACAAAAATACTTCAAGAAAAATTCATCTTCACACGTATGAAGTTAATTTTACACTTAATTACATGCTTGAGATTCATGTTCTTAACCTATAAACATTGTGAAATAATATAATCTGATCTATCTACACCATTTCACGGCATAAACAGAACAAAAGCAATGGAAGTACGGAAACCAATCATTTGTGCGCATCCATGACATCAAACCAGCTAAGATAATGGAATAACATTCAACTACAAAAAAAGAAAAACATTCAAGCAGGATGGCACAAACCATTGCGAGATTTCTGGGGTTCCTTGCTCTGTAAAGAAAGGGCTTTTTCCTCCTGAGCAAGCCGGAATTCATAGTACTTGTAATCAGCACAGGTTTTGTCAAATAAAAACCTGTGCATAGTATAAAACATTAGAGACATGCTGGCAAAGGCAATGGAAAATCACCATTTGCTCGTGTGCTTGAAAAAGACTTGATGGAATATTGCATAAAGGGGACTATATCAACCAAAAAGGGAAGGAAAGACTAAGGGCATTCGACTAGCTGAATCGGAAGGAAAGACAGAGAAAGAACACTCACAAGAAGAGGTCAGCAGTGGCGAGGGCGAGCGGCGGTGGTCGAGGGCGAGCGACGGTAGCGTCTAGGGCGAGTGGCGAGCTGCAGCAGCGTCGCTCAGGGAAAGCTCGGAGCTGAGCGAGGGCGCTATGGGTTGCGGGCTTCGAGGCATGGTGAAGGCAGAGCAGCAGCGTCGTGGGCTTCGGGGCACGGCGAAGGGAGAGCAACGGCGTCGTGGGCTTCGGGGCACGGCGAAGGCAGAGCAGCGGCGTCACGGGCCACAGGCGAGGCGCGGCGAAGGCAGCAGCGGGCGGAGCAGGAGCGACGTCGGTGCGGGCTGCAGGCGAGGCGCGGCAGGGATGCTACTTGGTGGCGTTGAGCAGAGGGTGAAGAGAGAACTAAATGTCGTGAGATAGTGAGACTGAGTGTCGTGAGAGTAATTTGGGGCTTTTTTAGCCCAGACCGGTTCCGGTTCCGGTTTCGGTTCCCAGTGCCGGTTCCGGTTCTTATGGGAACCGGAACTGGTCCCTTTAGAACCAAGAACCGAACCGAATCTCCGGTTCAGTTCTCCGGTTGCCAGTTCTACCGGGAACTACGCTCATCCCTACTTCTTCCCTTACACGACTCCGTGGGCCCACTACATATTTGCCTTTTCCAGGACTCTTTTCCATGTCTTTATCCTACTTATCTCATCTTTATTTGTTCCTTTTTTATTTTTATATATTATCTTGTTAGTTTAATAATTAGCAAAAACTTGATAATTCGCTGATTTATTGAGAGGCTGGTAGATTCCTTATTGAATTGGTATTTTACCAAAAAAAAGTTTTAAAAATTCAAAGAAATTGATCAATCACCGTAGTAGTGAAATATAGGTAATTTTATCATATTACTAATATATAAACAAAGAAAAAGACGCTCGTGAAATTTCAGAAGAAGAGATAATTTACTATTATGTTTAGACATTGACAAGATCCTGATAATAATGACAACTTACTTGAGGGTGATTTAATAAGTAAGTTAGCAGTCATATATTTTCCAAATAAAATTTAAATTCTTGATATTTTCATCAGTTTTTCAATTCGGAACCTTCTAAGTAAAGTAAAAAGAATCCTTGAAAGAGGGAAAGAAAAAGATGAGAGAATCACCTTTCACTAAAGATCTTTGCCATCTCTCTTTTCCTCTCAATCTCTCTCTTCACTTGTATTGCTTTTTGTTTAATCTTGCACAACGATTTCTGGGACTTTGACCCCACAAATGGACAAAATAAGTTCTAGGCTTAATATGAATCTGGTTCATAAATCAAGTTATTTTAAATGGGTCAATATTTCATCAACGCATATATGTTCTACTCAATTGGGTTGTGCCATATTTTTAGGCCCACTTCTCCCATTGATCAAGAAACGAATATGGCCTTTGGTAATTAAATATTTGACGCAATACAGCATACAACATCTTGTAATTTGTTCGGATGGAATGGTATTTTTCTTCATATATTAAGGTAAATATATTCATAATTGTCGACCCCTGAAATTTAGTCAAAAATTAAGCATGCGCTTTTGTAATTAAAAAAAAAGAACATAAAAACAATGAATGGTAGTAAAAAGAACAAAATGAAAAGAATAATAAAAAATATAAATAAATAACAAATGGAAAAGGACAATTTGGTCCAACTGGCACGGCCAACAAGAGCAAACCCATTGGTTTTATCCACGGCCCAAACCCATCAGCCCATCACCCCAACATTTCAGCTTTTTCCCCTGGCCTGGCCTTTTCTCCCCTTCTCCTCCGCCTTGCGAGGACGTCACAATCGACCTGACCGAAGAAAGGAGCCGCTCGCTCTGCCTTGACGCTGAGCTTGGACGTCACAATCGACCTGACCGACTAGCAATGTCTCTGTCCGGAAGACTTTCAGGTGCGCCAGATGCAGACACCGCCGCTTGTTTCCATGGATTCAAGCTCCAACTGATGTCCTGCCGTTGCTTCTTATACGGTCCTTGAAAAACTGCTTCTAGATGATCTTGCTTATATCGAAATGTCGCGTCCATGATTATTGTTACGTGTGATGCATCGATGAGTACTGTTCTTATAGCAGTGGTTTATACATACTAAATGCCAGCACTTATCCAAGATAGCCTGTGGCCTGACAATACTCCATACAAAGTTTTAATAGTTTCATCACCATTGTGGTAAGATCTGGATTTTAAGTAGTAATATGATACTTTTATCTGGTATGATTAAGAATTCAAGTAGTAATATATTACTAAAACATGGCTCACTACTTTAAAGGCATCAAAAGAAACTAGATGGTGATGCAACGATCACAAATCATCAGCGGCTTGTCAACATGTGTTTTACTGAGGAATGCCTTCAAAGTACACAAAAGAAAAGCTCGAGTGGTTGGACAAACTAAGCACCCCAACAAGATGCAAGTCCATGGTCGACGCAGCACTTATCCTTGCAATGCAACCAGTATTTCCCGGAATCTGCCAAGGACAACATAAGGCAAAGTGAGAAACCGTGGAGCTCAGTTATGCAAGAAAGTAAGGTTTCAATATGTTAACTTGCAATATAACACAACCTCCGCATTCTGCGCTATTGACCAGATTTCGCGAATCCACAAAATATAGTAGATAAAAAGTAAACTAGCTACTGTCTAAATTACTAATCAATAGTGCCATCTGTCAGTCCATACCCCAAAAGCAATCCTCCTTAATTGAACTAGCTCAAGCAATGCAGGTAAAAAATTGAACAGACAAATAAGAATTGCAACCTCCGTCATTTAAAGAGACTTATCATTGGAAAACTGAAATTGCAAGCAAATCAAAAGTATAGGTGAAAAATCAAATAGGAAATCTAGTCTTGTCATGAATTCCACAACTTATCTAGAGAAAACTTAAAGCGAACAATGAAGTCTACAGATGCCGAATAAAAGTTACTTTTACTTAAGAATTTACTAAGTACATGCAAAAGATTACCAATAGAGACAGACTTTCCTGAGAAACTCATTGAGGTCTGACAAATCAGTCGCCCTCGATAGCCAAAGCTTTAAAATATCGTCTCGTAGGTGATGAACTAAACAACTATCTCTAAAAGAAACGGGTTATTATTTTAATATGGTCAGTTAAAAATCCCTAAGTACATCATGAGGATTAAAACCATCTTTTAAGTCCTTATATATTGATATATAGCCGAGGATTCTCACGGTAGACGTTTTGGAATTCACTCTGCGATTCGAGTGCCTGGACGGCGTGGACTGTCCTCCTTGCCTCCCTGCCGAGACAATAACGCGCCTTAAGGTTGGGAAGCCACCCGCGGAAGCAAGTTTTCTTGTCGTTTTCCAGCATGCCGCGCGCCTCATCAGCGAGGATTTCTCTGTCTGCCTCCCATTTCTAGACGTTGGATTCGATTGGCTTCATGTTGTATTGAGCTTCATCGACAGAACGCTGCATCCTTTGTCTCGCGTTAGTTAGCTGCACAGCTTCCCCCTGAAGGTTTGCGAACATAGCCGTCGGAGAGTATCATGTCGTTGCATACAATCAAAGGTCTTTCGTAGAATTTTATAATCCAACTTGAATGCATGAAGTGGGTGAACAAAATAGCAATATCCCAAGGAAATGAGAGGGCACCTGATGCAATATCTGATCGATGTGAACAGGGATGGAAAAGTCGGTCCTTTGGGCGGTTTCAAAGCATTTCCTCAAGTGGGCAGCAAAATTCTCGGATCACCCACCACTTTTCCCAATACGATTAAGACATGATCAAATATGTAAATTAGTTGCATTCAATTCTAAAGCAATATGGCTCAAGGTATCGAGGTTATTTCAACTACTAAAAATTGAGAAATAAGAGGAGTAGAATGATGATGCATGAGCATGACCAAGTAAGTTGTGTGATTTGGATAGACAGAGACTCTCTAGTAACTAAAAAATGATGAGACGTCATCTGCATGTCGATGTACCATGATGTGCTACCAAATTAACCCTCCTATGAAACCAAGATCTATCAAATCCACTCCTAGCCCACATATGATGCAAAAAACACATTGAACTCTATAAGAATTCAACATGGAGCTGACATGAATCCAACATATATTGCTAATGTGACTTGAATAACTTGGAAACAACTTTGATTTTACACAACAGGAACTCTAGGGACCAAATACTAAAGACCACATTCTAATTGCTCATGGGCGGCTCCAGCAGAGACATTTTCAAAGAACATCATGTTGCAAAAACCGAAACGCATAGCAACATAAAGACAGGAAAACAGCATTGAGCCACATTCTACTGTCAATTCCCATGGATGAGAGTTGTTCAGCAACAACTGAACATGCATACAAATTGGCAATGTGGACAATGAATCGAGCAAAGCATTCGGTCATGGCATAAACAGCTCATTATGCACTCAGCCATCGAATGTCAGTTTTGACAGGGACTCGCATGCCATTTACAGAAAAGATACAAGCAAATGACATTGAGGAATGAACTTCAGAATCTTTAGTAAACGAAGAAAATCAAATAGTTGAAGGCCTATGCATTCGCCAAAAAAGAAAGAGCCAAATATCATTGACAGTGAGAAGGTATTGAGGCATCAATGAACGGATCAAGAAATGCAAGGCATAATCATCCAAGCATACTAAACCAATTACTTTCGAGATCAAGCAAAGGATGAAGTTCGGACAGGAATTCACTGAAGTACACAATACATGATGCACATTTCAAAGAAGGATCTCACCATTTCCAATTCAAAGACGGTAATTGTCTCAAATGTTAGAATAGCCATATGCAAACATCGTAGATTGATATAAATAACATAATTTTGAGTAAATTAAGCCAACAGAGCATGTTCAAATTCTCAGTTGTGAGAGCATTGAGCACAGCCTTAGAAGTTCAACCAACATTAACAAAGATAATTTGTCATATACACTGGAGAACTCTCACTTTAAGCACGCCATTACCAGACAATCATCATGATGCAAGAATACTTGCAAAATGTGCCGTTTAGGAATTCAATCAAACAAGTGGTAGGCGTTTCAGTAAAGGGCACCTAAATACAATGATAAGGAAAAGGTTCGTATCCAAAAAAATCACTGAATCATCGAAAAATGTGTGAGTTCATCAGGACAGTCTCGGACTCAAGCGGATTTCACGCCAGCCGAATCAAGCATTTGGTCCCTCCTCTAGCATGCGAAGTTTACCTTGATGAGAATCATGATTATTCAAATACTCAACCCACTCAAAGAAATCCTCGTCATCTCCGATTCCAACTCACATTGAACCTTCGCCAAACTCAAAATCATAACACTATCCGTCAAACTCAAACGGTTTCAGCCTCAATCAATTGTCACAGAGAGAGAGAGAGAGATGGGAGGAGGAACATGGGCTTTCCCAGATTGCAATCTCCTTGATCTCCTTCTTCCTCCTGTGACGGTTGTCGTCGGGTCATGAAGCAATCTAGTTTGTGATTTTGGTGGCCAGTCCATTATAAATTTGTATGGAAAGAAAGATTTCTTCAATAATTTTTCGACCCTGAATCACACCTTTTTACATACAAACAAACAAATCATGATCCACATGTGCCTCAAGTGCCCGAATTCGGACCGCCTGAACCAGCGGCTCGTTACTTGCGAAGCCTGCTTGACTGCGATCGGGACCACTGGGGAAGACGGAAAGACGATCTTGCGGAGGCAAGAGAGGGAGAAGAAGACGTCGGTGTGCCCCAACTGTCGGTGCAGGGAGGTGCCGACGTTCTCCGACGCCAGCACGTGCAAGGCGTGTGGCCTCAAGATGTGCCTTGGGCACCAGTTCCGGGGCCGACAGCGGCTGCGCGGTGGTGCCGCCCGCAGTGGCGGTGCCTGCGGTTGGAGGGCGGTGGAACGAGAAGCTCCGAGCGGCGTTGGCCTGGATGAGCGTGAAGGAGTGCGGGAAGGAAGAGTGGGGATCAGTATCTCGCTGAGCAAATCCCACCGTCAAAGCCCGTTGCTGGAAGTTGGAACTCATGTATTATATATATATATATATAACAAGCCTCTTTTATTTAAAAAATTATATTTTTAATAAAAATCATATCAGCATTTTTCGTTATTTAACTTAATGAAACTAAAGGGTGAAAGTTTTGAGCTCAAATGAACTTTCATAATAAAATTTAGAATTTCTGATGCACTCATCTCATTGAAATATATTGAAGTAAAGTACAAACAAGTTGTAGAATGTGAAAGCACGAGAATGCTAAATGCGGAAATCTAACTCCTTTTCATCTTACAATATTTCGTGCCAAAGGTTGCTATAATAATGTTTCACTTAATGTAAACAAAAAGGGAAAATTAAAGCACAAATTCTAAAAATTGTCACAATAATGTGCTTGAGTCCTAAAATTTTCAGAGTTTATTGACTAATGTCTAATCCTTGTCTACAACATTGTCCAATACTAAAGTGTCAACGTTGGAGGGGCAAATTAAGGACTCTTAGAAGTTCTAAATATAAGTTTCTTTCCCTCCAAAATGCAAATTCATAATGGAGAACTTATTGGTTGGGGGATGGGCATGCATGTGTGGACAATGATCATCATGAAAATTTGATTCTTCACAAAAACTAGACAGGTATAAAGTTTTTTCAAATATGAAGAACTTTGTGGTTTTGTTGAACATGCTTATAGCACATACATTTTCTAATATCATCATTGTAGCCTAGGAGACAAACCAAAGAAATGAATAGCCAAGAAAACAAACACACACTTCGCAGGTAGTGTAGAAGAGAATACAGAAGAAAAAAACAAAATCTCATATTACCAGACACGTCCATTTTGTTTTGCCAGACACCATTCATTGCAATATTCACAAACTTTTGTGGCTCACTTCATAAAACTAATTATTCCCCCTCTCTTTCCACGTCAATTTCGTGGTCTGCCTTCTCAATTGCGCATTCTAACTGCTCAATTTCGTCCTCACTTTCCCCCGCACTTCGGTTGCCATGGTCCAGCTCTGTTCTACTCAAGACATCTAAGGATGGGAATTCCGCAGAATATTTCTCTGATAGGAAGCTCTTGAATTTTGGCAAATTGTAAAGTCTAAGAGTAGTTAACCCAAAGAAGGTGATTGTCTTACTAGTCACTTCTTCACATTCTGATTGGCATTTTTCCCGATATGCCAAGTGCATAAGTAGTGTTGAGTGTTCGGAAACACTATTCGATAGCTTTTGCCATGACTTGGTCTTGATAAGTGAAAATAGTTTTTGGAGCCTTATTTTCTATAGACTTCATAAACACCTCAAATAACCAGATAAATGAATTTGCAATCTTATCCAACAAAAACACACAACCAAACAAAGTGTTCTTCCAATGATGATTAACTCCAACAAAAGGTGCACATATCAAGTTATACCTATTAGTACAAAATGTGGTATCAAAAACCATTACATCAGCAAAACAATCATAATCAAATTTGGACAAATTATCTTTCCAAAACATATTGGTCAATTTAGTATCTTGATTACTTGTTGTGCATAGAAAAATATTGGATTTTGCATTTGTATGCAATGAAAATGATTCAGAAGACTTTGACAATCTCCCCCATCTATATAATTTAATCTTTAACTTTGCAAAAGATTTTGACAATCACGTAAGATGGAACTCAAGTTTTGACTTCCTCTTGCTTCATTTGCCAAAAACTTATATGCCATAGTACCCACAATGCCAGTTTTTTCCATGACAACTAAAACACTATTACAAGTGTTAGAAATCATTCTTCTACATCTTATCAAATGTCTTTGATGTTCCGACATAAATTCATGATTATGCCTAGGAACATAGTCTATGACTTCATAAGCGACATTCTCAACTTTAAATCTAATAAATGCAGGGCAACCATATCTAACTTCAAGTCTTTCATATTTTTTTTCTTGATCGAATGAGTTGATAGAATATCTCTCACAATTACACACAAAAGTGCGTCGAGTCATTTCTCCTTTATCGTTTTTTCTAATCTTAGACTTCCTCACTCCAAACCCTTTACCTATAGCATAAGCCACATATTTATGATATGCTTCAAGTTCATTTGCAAAAACCATTCCTATTGTAAACTCAAAATATTTTTTCAAATCACGAATAACATGTGCTAGATGAGTAGTTTCATGCTGCAAACAAAGAACAAAAAATGATCAACACAATACTTTTACAAGTAAATAACATCCCATCCATTTTTGAAAAAGCAAATATCTTTTACATAGCATGACTTCAAGATTACCTCCGATTCAGCCATCGAATAACCTTACACATGCGAATTAATTGACTGATCACGAGCAAACCTTTGTCCGTTGGAGTTTTTGCCAAATTGAAGAGAGATTGAACTTTGGAATTCAGTGCCGTCATAGACAAAGCAAACCTCCAAAAAATCACAACACTAGACACTCAAGGACAAAACTACCAACTCAATAGCTAAACTTGTGCAATTACCCACCAATAAAAGAAAATAAAACTCCACAAAATAGTAGAAACAACAAAAAAGAAACTAAAAAAAGTTTAAAAATTATGGAGCTTTTTGAGATCTTCATGATCCATCATAACATGATAAGCATGGTAAACAAAGTTTTGAGAAGGTCATTTCAAATGAAGATATTATAACAAAAGAAAAACAAAGAATTTAATTGTAGACCTATAAATATATGTCAACCCAACGAGATTCTAGTGACTTAAAATTTGGATAGATTAGAAAACCTCCCCCTATTAAGTGCAATCGAAAATTTCATATCTAAAAAAATATTATTGCAGTCCACCTGTTTAATCTAGGAGGATATGATTCTGTGGTGTAAATGTAATCACAAACAATAGAATGCTTTTTACTTTGATATAGACATTTCCAATTTCCTAATATTAAACGAAAATTTCACAACACATTCTAAATAATCAATTGGTGTTAAAGAGGTATACAACAAGCTTAGTTTGGACTTCCTTGATACCTAACAATCCACAAGATGCTCTAAATGATATAACATGGAACCAACAACATCATTCAAGAAAAAAGAAAAAAGAATTTAAAATGGAATTGCTCAACCTAATTTGGGAGTCATTATGGCACAAGAAAATAAAGAAAAATGAAAGCACCTAACCTGAATGTCAGTCGCGATGAGTTTAAAATGGAATTGCTCAACCTCCACAATATTCCAAGAACTAATTACAAGTCCATTTTAATCTGCATTGCAAACCAAATAACATTAAAAATCATAAACATTCAAAATATGAAACTTTAATAAAACAATACTATTAAAGCATCTTAATCAAGGGAACAAGATAAAATATAAGAAACAAACATTAATGTTCAAACATATTGTTCTCTTAGTTAACATTTAGTCAAGTTGTCCAACAACATCAAGATCTGTCAAAGCTGAAAATCATTCACAATAGCGATCGCAATGTCGTCGCTACTCACTTTGAGTTCTTTAGCACCTTATAGCAGCATGGAAACATATCATGTGATCATTTTCATTTTTGTCCAAGAAATGTGCGACAAGAAGCAATTTGCAGAATATGATTTGTTTCTTTCCTTCCATTGATAACTTCTTTTGGCTGTATTTTAGTTTGTTGAGAAACACCATAGGCATTTTAGAAAAGCCCAATCTTTCTCTATTTAACAGTAAATGGTTGTTTATATAAGAATGTCGAGATGCAATTGCAAGCCTGAGTTTTTTTTTTTCAATTCTTCTTGATATTAGACTCTTTTTTCATCTGTTTTTCTGTTTGCATCACCCAAAATGTGGAAGTGTCATGACACATGAATGATGTACAAGGTTTTGCCATAGCTATCTAACATGTCTTGGATCCATGCATACCTCTTGAGGTGCAAATATGATCAAGCTAAAAATGCATTGCAATACATGATAGAAAATGTTGCAAGTTTTATTTATTTATTTATTTAAATAAACCACAGGCACAATTGTGTAAACTCACCTACCGCCTTGCAGCTCGGAGGCGACCAGTGGGCTTTTGAGTGTTTGCACTTGCTAAAGAAGGCAAGGCAAAGATGATCACATCTTAGGACCTAGCCACAACCTGCGGGGTTTTTGGGAGCAAGTGGCAACGGTGGAGGCGGCCAAGCTCGGACGCACCCGGTGAGCTTTTGGGTGTCCGCAATCACCGAGGAGGCGAAGCGGAGATGGTCGAGCTTGGGACGTAGCCATGACCGGCAGGGCTCTTCAAAGCGAGTAGCTCCTGGTGGTGAAGGCAAAGACGGTCGAGCTTGGAGGCAAGTGGCGGGCTTTTGGGTGTCCATGCTCGCCGAAGAGGCCAAGGCATAG
Source organism: Eucalyptus grandis (assembly GCF_016545825.1). Classification (NCBI taxonomy): domain Eukaryota; kingdom Viridiplantae; phylum Streptophyta; class Magnoliopsida; order Myrtales; family Myrtaceae; genus Eucalyptus; species Eucalyptus grandis. The sequence goes on along the minus strand of NC_052618.1, from coordinate 29,858,085 downwards.
ATGGTTAGAGTTTGGGACCCAACCACGATCGACGGAGTTCTTGGGAGTGAGTGGCTCTTGACGGCAACAGCAGAGGCGGCCACGCTTGGCTCGACTGGCAGAGGTGATTGAGCTCGGAGGTGACCGGTTGGCTTTTGGTGTTTTCGATCGTTGAAGAGGCCGAGGCGGAAATGGTCAGAGCTTGGGACCCAACCATGATGGGCAAGGCTCTTCAGAGCGAGTGGCTCCTGGGGTGATGGCGGAGGCGGCCGAGCTTGGAGGCAACTAGTGGGCTTTTGGGTGTCCGCGCTCGCCAAAGAGGCTGAGGTGGAGTTGGTCAGAGTTTGGGACCCAGCCACGATTGGCAGGGTTCTTGGGAGCAAGTGGCTCCTAACGGCGACAGTAAAAGTGGCCAATCTTGGAGACGACTGGCAGGCCTTTGGTTGAGGGAGATTTTTGAAAAACAAAGAGAGAGCAGGCATAGCGGTTTTCATGGAGAAAGATGCATAACATAGAGAAACAATTTTGAAAGAGAAAATGGGAGGGGAAGGGATGCTTCCTTGCGTGCGAATGAGAGAAATGATGCAGAGAAGGAGGAAACATTTAACGAGAGAGAGAAGCAACAAAAATTTGATTGAAAAAATAATGGTGGGCCCCGACTCGAGGTGGAACCACATGGCGACACGTGTCGCATCTTGATTGGGTGGGTGCACGATGACGTGGCACATCTCACCCACATAATATTTTCTCATTGCAATATGGGTAGGATTTGAGAAGCTGTTAATGGCGTGCTGCGGCAATGGCAAGCCACCGTACAACTACAATCTCAACATTACTTGTGGTCAGAGTGGCTACACCGTGTGTGACGAGGTATCGCCCCAGGCGAGCTGGGACGGCATCTACTACATCGAGGCAGCCAATTCCTTTGTAGCCACTCGAATACTCTCCTCTAATTACTCCACCCCTCCCATTACTTTTGATTTCTTTTGTAACATTTAATTTCACTTGAAGATTTTTGGAGTTTTTTGTTTATTTGATTACTTAACAAAAATCTCAATTTTTTTTGGGATTATACTTTTGCAATTTTTTTTTTCGATTTTTAATTAGAGTAGTCCCAGGTTGTTAAGTGGCAACAGGCAACAGCAACTGTTCAGCTAATAAAAGGCCAGGTCTAACCATTTCAGAAGCATTACCACAAGACAAAAATAAAGGACCGACTACTGCAGCTAAGGGTATGGATTTTCTGGCAAGAAGTTCGTCCATGGCCGACTCGGTGATGTGTAAATGGCAACATAAAAAGAACAAAACGAGGCAACAACGTCAGTATGAGCAAGCAATACAATGAAAAGGGATCAAATTCGGACTAAAATAAAGTCAAAAGCGAATCACACGCAATCTATATCAAAATCTCACTTAAGCATTTTATCGAACAAGTGACGTGCAACTTCGACAATGATTTTCCAATTTAATTTTCCAGCGGCTCTCGGCCTAATCATGGTATACAGAGACTTAGATCAATGCCACTTGCAGCCAATCGATCCCAGCTTATCATGATTTACTTATTAACTTGCCGATCGAGTTCAGGCTCTTGAAAGACAGGGCTAAGACAGAGCATGTTCGAGAAAGAGGAAGCTCGCCTTACCTGGGCAAGACTGAGAACGAAGGATCAAGGTAACTGAGCTCCACAAGGTCGTCCATCGGGCGAACGGCTTCAGAAAGTATCTACGTCGCTCGGCCGTGAAGAGATACGATGACCGGCAACCAAAAGATTCAAAGCTATTTCCGGCCAAATTCAAAGAAACTCCGGCAAAGTACTCTGGATCGGACGAGTTTCATGAGTTTTTTTTATCTCTGTTTCTCACCTTTTTGGGCTCAAATTGTGGGCTGAAAGAAAAAAAGGAAAATCGGAAAGTTGGACTGAAAATTTTACCAAAGAAAACGGGCCTGGTATAAATGGCCCACCCAAGCTTTATTAGTGCTTTTGTTATTTTTTACTTTTTTTATATATTAATTTTTATCAAAAAAATTTCTACTCTCTTCTATTTATCCATGCTTAGTACTATAGCCCCCCCCTTTTTGTATTTTCCTTTCCTTTTTTTTTATTACTATATAGTTTTTTTTGGTTGTTTTTACCATTTTTTTTTTATTTCTATGTAGTAAAAAAAAAAAAATGTGTCAATAGTCACATGTTTTGTCTAATGGGAATAAACATGGTTTATGGACCAACTTGCTTAGATTTTGATTAGTCAACAATTTTGCTCCCCATTGAAGTCATCAAAAAAAGAAAATGAACTCCCAAGACATTTTCTTTTCTAGATGATCCTCAATGGGGACAATTCAAATTGTCAGCAATCACAGTATTTTCGCTTTCCTTTTATTTATTTATTTTACTACATAATTTTTTTTTATTTATCATTTTTACCTTTTTTTTATTTTTATGTAACAAAAATAAGATGTCAACGATCATGTGTTTCGTCTAATGGAAATGAACACGGTTCATGGATCAACTTGCTTATATTTCAATTTGTTAATGATTTTTCTCCCCACTGAAGTCATCGAAAAGAAAATGAACTCCCAAGACATTTTCTTTTTTTAGATGATCCTCGATGGGGACAATTTAAATTAGGAAAATTTCAATTAAGGGCTTAAAGTGGAACCGTTTTCTCAAAAAAGGGCATAATGTGGACATTGTATCAAATAAGGGCCAAGTGACCGATTTAGTCTCGAATAAGGGTTTCAACTTGAAAGCGAGTCAAATCTTATTTGCAGCTAGGGGTATTTTCATCTAAAGACTTTTTTTTCTTTTTCTTTTATTTCTTTTTTCATCTTGCTCACCTCCTTCTTGACAAATGCATCAGACTCCTCACGCACGAGCTTGCATAGGTGCAAAACAATTTGAACAATTTAGGAAAAGAAGAAAATGAAAAGATATTCAAGAAGTTATGTAGTTTTGCAAAACTGCAAATTGCGTGCTTCATTTTTGCGGCCTCCCCATCAGCAAACTTCAAAGCACATGCTCTCTACATTATGCAATTTTGCATCCTCACCCAAGAACTCATCGATTTCGGCATAAGCCGGTTTTTAAGTTATTCGCCACCACTCACCTTCTCCGATGACGATAATGAACTTGAAAATCAAGAAATATCCATAAGTGGATTTTGTTTTTATTCAATTTGCTTGTAAAAACTTATTATGGCAATTAAAGTAACAATTTCATGCTCTCCCCGCCAATGAAATTGCCTATGCCATGATAACTTTCACTCGTAGCTTCTTGGGAATGTTTTATTGGGTCCGGGTTGGATTATTCATAACATTCATAGACGCAGCTTACATTGAGGTGGAATATGTGGCTTCTTGAGAGGGTCCAATTGTGTCGTGCATGTTGCTTACTTTCAAAAGCCGCTGAATCATTCTGACCCGTGATTGAAGATACTTACCTTTGGTGGCGATTCGAAACAGACACCACCCAATCTAAAAAACCAATGACTCGGTCTACACATGTTCAAACAAATTTGCCTCTCTAACTTTGAAATATTATCTACAAATATTTGAGAGAGAATAACAAGATAAAAAAAGTGCAAAATCGCTCAGAAATTCCCAAAACCACGTATTTCACTTAACAAATCAATGCGCATGAGTATCACATAGATTCCTCAAAAACCTCTAATAAATTTGGCTTAGGCACTTCAATTTGGCTTCTCCTCACTAAGATCGATCATAACCTATGTGAGAACCGATTTGAATTCAAGCATCGATGACAAGGAGGGCAGCAAGCTAATGGCTTACACCTCATCATGCATCGTGCTTGACCACGACCACAAGATATGGGGATCAAATCGAGCTGAGTGTCACATCTTGGTCCACTCATGCTCGATCTAGGGCTTGGATTGACCTCCATCTTTCAACAAAGGTACTGGAATTATTGTTGAGGGCAATGACAAATGAGGTTGAGGGTGTTGATGGCTAATTCGGTAAGGAAGATAGAGATGGACTTTGGAGAACGCGATCTAAAGAGTGAAAAAGGCGAAGGCACGATGATGATGAAGAAAAGAAAGAGAATGAGAAAATAAATTAAAAAAGAAGGAAAAAAAGTCTTTAGACAAAATACCCCTAGATGCAAAAAGATTTGGTTGGCTTTTAAGTTGAGGCCCTTATTTGAAACTAAGTTGGTCACTTCAGGTCATTTTTTGAGAAAACGGTTCCACTTTAGGCCTTTAATTGAAATTTTCCCTTTAAATTATCAACAATTGTAGTATTTTGCCTTCCTTTTTTTATTTTTTATTTTGTCGTTTTTACCATTTTTATTTTTATTTTTATGTAACAAAAATAAGGTGTTAACGGTCACATCTTTCGTCTAATGGGAATAAACATAGTTCTAGACCAACTTGCTTAGATTTTGATTAGTCAATGATTTTTGTTCCCCATTGAAGTCATCAAAAAAGAAAATGAACTCCCAAGACATTTTCTTTTCTAGATGATCCTTAGTGAGGACAATTCAAATTGTTAGCAATTATAGTATTTTCGCTTTCCTTTTTCTTTTTATTACCTTATAGCTTTTTTTGGTCTTTTTTTACCTTTTTTTTTTTTTTTTTTTGGTAAGTAACCAATATAAGGTGTCAATAGTTTAGGAAGTATCAACACTCTCGAGAGTCTTTGTGTTATGTCGGACGCTCCGACACGTGTCAAACGCTCTCCACCACTTTCGGACACTTTTTGACACTCGGTCAATACATGTTGGAAAATCCGAGACTTAGTTAACTTATCGACACTCTTTAGCACTCGAGTTGAAATTTTGACATGCGAGTTTTTGACACATGATTTTGACATACAAGATATATATGTGAATAAATATAAATAATAATAATAATAATAATAATAATAATAATAATAATAATAATAATAATAATAATAATAATAATAATAATAATAATAATAATAATAATAAATTGGAAAAGAAAAAAAAACCTAGTATTCTCTTCTCTGACTCTCACTTCTCGTGATACACAATTCACCACCAAGTTTTTTTTTCTCTCTTCCAACATATCGACACATGAGTCCAAAATGTGAATTGCTTGTATTTTTCCTTCAAATTTTATAGATTATTGGAATGGAGTTGAATTTGTCAAAATGATATTAATAAATGATAGATTAATATTATTAGTGTAAATTCATTATAGAATTTTTTTATATTATTTATTTATTTATGAATTTGAATTAAATTAATTTGATTGAAATAATCTTAAAAATGATAATTTATTACACACACACACACACAGCGTGTCCCAATGTATCAAAATTCTTTGATTTTTTAGAAACGACGTGTTGGTGTATCGTATTGTGGCGTGTTGTGTCACGTATTGATGTCGATATTACTTAGTCAACAGTCACGTGTTTCATCTAATGAAAATGAACACGGTTCATGGACCAACTTGCTTAGATTTTGACTAGTCAATATTTTTTGCTTCTCCATTTAAGTTGTCAAAAAAGAAAATGAACTCCCAAGATATTTTCTTTTCTAGATGGTCTCTGGTGGGACAATTCAAATTGTCAGCAATCACAGTAGAAGACGATCACAAGATTTCCACGAAGGGATGGGACCAAATTGCAAGAACCCGTTCTGCCCGGTCTCGAGATCCACAACTTAGAGCCCTCTGAATTTTTACATGAACAGCTTCTCTCTTGCACCTTTACAGTCAATCTAGCGACAAGAAAGAAAGGGGAGGAGAGAGAAAATGGCAAAGAAGAGAGGAGGGGGCTCCTGCGTTCCCAGCCTCCGTGCTTTGAGGTGCTACGCCGTGATGTTTGGACTCTGTCTTGGCCTTCCAAGCTCGGCTGCTTCTCCGTGCAAGAGGAAGCCCGTCATCTTCAACTTCGGCGACTCCAACTTGGACATCGGCGGCTGGTCACCGGGGCTCGGGATCGACGTCGCATTGCCCAACGGGCACACCTTCTTTCATGAGGCCACCGGCTGGCTATGCGACAGGCAGTTGAGCATTGATTTCCTCTGTGAGTTCTCGCTCTCTGTATCCTATGATTTCCCGAGGCGTCCTCCCTAGGGAGGAGGGGCTTCAACGCATGATGAGTACTAGTTCGAACCATTTCTTTCGATGTTCTTTGAAGAAATACATGAAAAAAAATACTTTTTTTGTAATGTTAATTTTAGGTCTAACAAAAAGTATTTGAGCTAGAGATAGGAATCATTACTAGATTACGCAAGATAAAAATTTAAGGATCAAATCGCATAAATCCAAAAGGTTAGGTGACTTCATTGGAGGACCAAATCATGTAAATGCCGAAATCTTTTTGGATTATATCTATTAAAACAGGAGTGTCTTAAGTACATACTATGAGATTTTGTTGAGATTTGCATGAAATCCAAAATAGGTGAGAGCCTGAACATAAGCTTCTTGAGTCCATACTTGGAATCATTGGGCCCAAATTTCAGCAACGGTACCAATTTCGCTGTGTCCGGCGCAGCCACCATCCCTCGCGACCAGCCCTTCAGCTTGGGTGTCCAACTCCACCAGTTCCTCCTTTTCTGATCTCGCTCTCCGTTGCTTCTCTCGAGAGGTAATCTATCCTTTAACTAGACAAATTAACCTCTACAAGAAGGCAAAATTAAGATATCTCGATCCGGTGTCCCGAATTTCAGGCCATGCAAATTTGGTCGGCAAGGATGGCTTCGCCGACGCTCTTTACACCATTGACATCGGCCAAAATGACCTCACAGCTCAGTTCACCAACCTTCCGTATTTGCAGGTCGTCGGGAACATCCCAATCTTCATCGAAGAAATCAGATTCGCCATATGGGTCAGTCAACAATTACCAAAGGATGGCCGAGTTTCCCCAGCCGGGCCTCTTCATTTGGTTGTACCTTGCCGGGAATTTATACCCGGGATCGGCATCGCGACCATCCGAGGGGGTTCCCCTGGCCCATCCCTTAGGGGGGCCTGTGCAACGGGACCCTATGGGCCGGTATATTTATCGAGGCCCGGATCTCGGTCTCTACCTGGACTTTCTCGGTGGTCAAAGCCTTTTAAGGTCTTGCATAGGACCAAAATTAACCTCTACAAGAAGGCAAAATTAAGATATCTCGATCTGGTGTCCTGAATTTCAGGCCATGCAAATTTGGTCGGCAAGGATGGCTTTGCCGACGCTCTTACACCATTGACATCGGCCAAAACGACCTCACAGCTCAGTTCACCAACCTTCCGTATTTGCAGGTCGTCGGGAACATCCCAATCTTCATCGAAGAAATCAGATTCGCCATATGGGTCAGTCAACAATTACCAAAAGATTAGACATAATCCCATCTATGTAAATTTAATTTATATAACTAATTTTTTGTAGAGTATATCTAATTTTTTTGTAGAGCATATACCAAAGCGGAGGGAAGAATTTCTGGGTGCACAACACTGGGCCATTGGGCTGTTTGCCTAATATATTGGTCACCACCGCCCATGATGCGAGCGACATTGATGAGCTCGGATGCCTCCGATCTCGCAATGATGCTGCTCGGGAATTCAATCGGCTATTGCAGTCCCTTTGCGAAGAACTGAGGAGTCAGATGAAGAATGCCACGATCGTGTACGTCGACGTCTTCGCGATCAAATACGATCTCATCGCCAATTACACTATACATGGTACGGATTCCATTGCCTCTAATCTGAGTCCCCTCAAGTTTTGTTAGGGCCGATTGTCAAGTTGAAACTCAAGAGTTAGCGAGAGTATCTTGCTCCTCATTTGTTTTGTGCCCTAGGAGTGGTTACAAACTTACAATGATATTCGATTTACTTAAGTTTGTGTGTTTTTTGCATTCCAATATGAGTAGGATTTGAGAACCCGTTAATGGCGTGCTACAACAACGGCACCGTGTGCGAGGAGTCATCACGCCACGTGAACTGGGATGGCATCCACTACACCGAGGTAGCGAATTCCTTTGTGGCCTCTCAAATACTCTCCACTAATTACTCCACCCCTCCCGTTACTTTCAATTTCTTTTGTAACGTTTAATTTCACTTGAAGATTTCTGGAGTTTTTGTTGATTTTATGATTTTTGCTTATCTGGTTCCCTCTCGTTACATGAGGGAAATAATAATAATTTCATGTGCTCGTGGTCATTGCCAATCAAACATTTGCCAGTGATGGCAAGAATTTTCAGTGCAAGTTTAATTTAATGAAAATATTTAATGTTGTCACTGAACTTAAATTAATAAAAAAAATAGTATTAAATATCTTTATACATTCTAGGGATTAAATTGAACATATACAAAAAGTTCTAAAGTGTTGTAAAATATTGCGTTGCAAATATATAATATAAAGAATAGAGAGATTGAGTAAAGAAAATCAGACACCAGAGATCATAGAGAAAGTCAAAGGAGAGAATCTTATTTCCAAAGATCATATAGGAAAACAAGAATGTACTTATCATTAATATCAATGTATCGAATGATACATGTATTGGATAGGGAGATGAATATTCATTGTATAAAGAGATGTACTTAGAATGTATGATACAAATGTACCATAATAAGTACATTAGATAAGATATATATAATGAATATTTATTCATGTATTTCATAACACTCCATCTTGAATATTCATTGTATTTATTACGAATGTGCATCGAATGATACTGCCTCATTAAAAACCTTAAGCCGGAAAAACCAAGTGGGACAAAAATCACACAAAAGGGAAAAAGAGTGCATAACACACATCTTATGGTATCTTTATAAATGCATTAATTGACCCGTTAAAAACTTTAAGCCGGAAGAATCCTGTAAAAAAAACTGGACAAAAAGAAATAAGAGTGCAATGCATAGTTCTTATTATCTCCCCCTCAATTGAGCCATATAGCCACTGCTGGGGCTAATCAATCTTGCATTTTGTGAACTCGCCGTATACCAATGCTGCAATACATAGTTCATAATATATCCCCCTCAATTGAGTCATATAACTACTTCTAGGGCTAATCAATCTTGCATCTTAGTTATAGAATCAAATAAATATTATATAAGGTTCATAAGCATTTCATAACCATATGAAAGAACAATAAAAAGTAATACATTTAAAGCGGAACAACTAAAAAAAAAATTATTAGAATCATAAAGTTCGAAGTTCAAATTATCATCCATCAATCTGATGCCTCATCAAAGTAATCAGAGGTCCTCAAAGAAATCAGAGACATCCAGGGATGCATTTGCTACTTTAGGAGCAAGAGGAGTCCAACCAATGGAAATATTGTTGGTCTCAACAGTGGTTATGGCGGTAGGATTGATTTCAATAGCATGAGATTCACCACGCTTGCCCGTATTTTTTAAAGATACCCGGTATAGGTCAACAAAGTACTTTGGCATGCGACAAGTATGTGACCAATGCCTAGTCATGCCACCGAATGACAAATACTTTCATTAATCACCTTATTTGACTTCTTTTCTTTGCCATGATTTAGGCCAAAGTTAGATTTCCTAGGGCGGTTAAATTTCCTACCATCCCTTTTAGGATTATGTTCTTGCCTGCACTCATAGCCCTTAAAATGACTAGTATTTTTCTCAAAGTTAGCATGTGCTTCAGGCAATACTTTTGAACCAGCAGGTCTAAGATCATGATTTTTGAGCAATAATTCATTAGTTTGCTCGGTAATGAGGAGCACAAAAATTAATTCAGAATATGTGGCAAACTGACGCTGCCGGTATTACTATTGCAATACAATATTCGAAGCATGGAAGATAGAGAAAGTTTTCTCTAACAATTCTGCATTAGTGAGTTTGATACTGCATAACTCAAGCCGAGAAATAATATAAAATAAAACGGAATTATAATCAGACACTGATTTAAAATCTTGCAATCTGAGATTTTACCAGTCATAATGTGCTTAAGAGAGGATAACAGTCTTGGTATGATCATACATAACATTCAACCTCCTCCACAAGTTCTGAGGGTCTTGAACGGATTAATATTGAGTCTACAAGCTCTCATGCAAATGACGGCGAATAAAAATTAGTGCATTTGCTTTATCCTTTTCATTTGAGGTTCCATCATTTGTAATTGCATTAGTGAGACCTTGCCCTTGAATGTGCATTTCCATGTCAAGGCACTAGGATAGATAATTCTTTCCACTCACTTCCAAGATGTGGAATTTGGGCTTTTCAATATTTGTCATAATCCTTGCAAAAATAAATCCTTATTAATTAAAATGATTTCTAAATATCCACCGCTACTTCAGGAGCAGAATGATACTTTTAGATTTGAAATTTGTCTTCGGGCCAAGAAAAATAAAAATGAAGAATTGATAGAAAAATATGAAGTATAAGTTGATTAATAAAAGAACACCTACCTTGCAAAAATTACTTACTTAGTCGGTAGATCTTCGTACTGATAACGTGTTGTAAAATATTGCGTTGCAAATATATAATAGAAAGAATAGATAGATTGAATAGAGAAAATTAGACACCAAGATCGTAGAGAAAGTCAGAGAAGAGAATTTTATTTCCAGTATATGAGTGTTATATCACCGTTCTTGTTCACAACAAAAACTAAGCTCCTATTTATAGAAAAACAAGAATATACTTATCATTAATATCAATGTATCGAATGATACATGTATTTGATAGGGAGATGAACATTCATTGTATAGGGAGATGTACTTAGAATGTATGATACAAATGTACCATAATAAGTACATTAGATAAGATGAATATATTCATTCATGTATTTCATTCATTCATGTATTTCATAACATAAACATAATTTTAAATAAATTAAAATTTCAAGGACAATATTACACATTTAGTTGAAGTTTAAAGACCACGTTAAACAAACTTAAAGTTCATGGATCATAATGTATATTAAGCCAAAATTTAGAAATCATTTAAGTCATTATCCCAATAAAGTATTATCATTGTTTGACTTTAATTTGTTGGTTAACATTCACGGACGTTTCCAACTAAAAATTGCAAATAGTCACAAGGAAACCCTTTTTTTTGAAGTCCTATGTCCTGTACTCCGTAGTAAAAGACAAAGAGGCCCACTCCACCATTTCTTTGGTACTAAAACTGCCTTTGGGCTCGACCGCCTATGTCCAAGGCATGACCAAGGTGAGTGATTATAAAAGTGAATGTTGCCCTCTAGTAGTTGAGACCCTTTATTAGTATATATCCGCTTTGACATGGGCAGTTCATGATTTAATTCAATTTTGAATATATGAGTAAAGCAATTATTAACCTTGGCGTTATGTCAACCTCACGATCCAGATGGCGGTACGTCTTCATAAACGCGAAAGCTAATATGACGCCTCGGTGAATTGGTGGGGGACACAACTCCATTGTATTATCCTATTTGTCATTCATACTTCATACATATGAATGTTAATATTAACTTCATCAGATTAAGTGGGCACAATATAATGATTATATATCGAGTTGCAAATTCTTACCAATTATTTGACAAATAAAAGCATAATATATTCTTTAAAAAAAAAAAACGATAACAGCCTCTTGATTCGATTTGATCACCCATAACAAACAATGGTTTCAATCGATGGTAAAACATACTTGCCCTTATAATCCAAAATTTAAATAGCCTGATACAATCAAATGGTCAACATGCACTTATAAATAGTGTGGTGCCACAATGGAAGATGTTTTCTATTGACCGCAGGCGTAAAAGAAATTCTAGGTTACAAGGTATATATTCTATATGTAGCTGTGATATTCAAATGCTACACCAAAGACAGGTGGCATAAGAATAAATTAGAAGATATTAATTAGTGAAATTAGATAGATAGAAAACCTCCTACCCCTATATAATACATCTCCATGCACCGTGCATGGGATAAAGACATCTCGTTCGTCCACTTTGTTTGTCTATGCAAATCATTCACCACTCATCTCTACTTCTTCTTTTCTTATTATAGATTGATGGGCCTAAGTGAATGACGAGCTATAATGTTGATGAAAAACATAGCCTGAGTTGAGAAACTTAACCGATAGTATTGGTAGTACTATCGAGGTGAGTGACTTCATACACAAGCAAATATTTACTTCTAGTAGTAGATACCCTTTATTAATATGTATCTGCTTTGATGTCGGTAGTTCATGACTTAATTCAATTTTCATAACCGAACATAGCAATTATCAAGAATTGGGTTATATCAACGTCACGCTCCAAATTGTAGTTCGACTCCATAAATGTGAAAGCTAACATGCGGCTTTGTCCTATGTGTCATTCAAACTCCTTCTATATGAAGATTAATATTCACTTCATCATGTTAATGTGGGCACCATATAATGATTATATATCTAGTCCCAAATTTATATCAATTATTTTACAAATAACAGTAACAATATTCTTAAAAAAACTAACAACCTATTAATTTAGTCGATCACCTTGAATGAAAAATAGTTTCAATCGATGGTAAAATATACGTATCCATATAATCCAAAATTTAAATAGCTTGATATTATCAAATAGTTAACATGCACCTATAAATAGTGTATTGCCACAAGGGAAGTTGTTCTTCCATGGACTGCGGACACAATAAAATTTCTAATTTAAGAGGTATATATTCGATATGAAGCTATGACATTCAATTTGCTATACCAAAAAATCAAATTTAACTTTGAATATCTGAATTTTGACGACACAAGATAAAAATTTCCCGATTCATCATTCAATACTTAAGCAAAAACACTTGCGAATTCGAATCGGTCAAGTTATTAATAACCCAACTGAGTTTTTAATGTGTGCATTTGCTAAGAAGATGATGCCTAAGATGAAAGAGTGGAGTCTATGACACCTAAAGATTAATTAAAATACTGCAAGTTCTACCACAACCGCATCACATACTACAATTGTTACAGTTTGGTCTCTATCTTGGTCGATCTCGACGCATTGGGCAAAACATTTCTAGAGAGCTACAACCTTCGGTTTCGAAGCAATTCAAAGACTTGAAGTTATTGAGGCTTTCCATGGCTCTTAGCTGAGGACAACCTTTAGTTTGACACACCTTAAATTCTTCAACTTGCGGGGCTCGTGTAATCTTTCAATTGAATCACAGTTTGTTTTTCCCTTTTTGTCTTTTTCCCAATTTTGTCATTTTCCCTCAGATCACGCTCTCTTCTTTCTCGAACGTTTTATCTTTCCTCGCAACAATCCATATTTCCTTTGTATAGAACCACCATTGACGAACTCGATTGAACTACAGTACACAAGTTCACGCCGGAATCCCTATCGGTCCGACGACAATACCTGACGTCCAAATGTTCCCCCATCAGCCACAACTCCGGCCAAGACCGAGCCACTCTGGCAAGGAAATTATGAGCTCCAAAATCGCACAAAACACTAAAACAGTATAAGAATTACACAGGAAGCATACTAAAACAGCAAAGAATGCACTGACTTGGCGGCCTCGAGCGGTGGGCATCACTGGCGACGAGGTTGAGAATAGCAACTCCAAACTCGTGTCCATAGACGACCAGCACAAGGAATCGCAAGAGCACAACATGAACGAAAGGGAAAAACACAGATTCAGATTCAGTTCAACAACTAATGAAGTGGACATGAATCGACCATGAATCTAGATACCGTCGGAGAACCGATTGTGCAAGAAATGGCGTGCGCTTTTGAATGCAAAACAGAGCGCGTCTAGAGTTCTCCGAAGATGGGGCCAGCGACGACGATGAACGGCTACGAGCGGATGGTGCTCGGGAGGAAGCTGACGACGTCGATCAGCCGTGGCTCTGAGATTTTAGAAGGCGTTGGCTTCGCTCTCGTCACGGCTCGTCGCTCACAGCCCCACTCCCGCGTGCGCACAGACACACCCTCCTCCGTCACCCGCACGTCACTCTGTCGGCTTAATGAACGTTTACAATATAAGAAGTTTTCTGTTTTTTTTTTACACAAATTCTTGACCTCTAATAGTTCTTTCTTTCGGCTTGCCTTTCCAAGATGCAATTGGAGAATATGTTATATAATGGCTCTTTCTTGAATAAGTATCCTCATTTATGGTGCAATGCACCGTTTGGCCAAAAAATTTCAAATCCATGACTTAGGAAAGGAGAGTTCTTTATTGAGATCTCCCATCACTGAGACTTGGCATGTGCCATGTTGTGGCGCAGGATGGCGTGATGCAAACTCATGACGAAGAGACGAAAAAGTTTGTCCCACACTCTGGCGTCGATTGTGTGCTTGGTCCCCGTTACGCAAGTACCAAACTCAGCATTTTCAAGCAACAGATATGTATCCCACACTCTGGCGTCGATTGTGTGCTTGGTCCTCGTTACGAAAGTACCAAACTCAACATTTTCAAGCAACAGATATGTATCCTTAAATGTTTAGGTCAGTTCTTAATCAAAATCTAATCGTTAGATTGCATCAAAAGCACCGCTTTTGTTGTATATTACCTGATTATTCCAATCGGGTATAATTTTATAGGAAAGATTTTCTCTCATCGGGCGATCCGCAAAAGTTCATTGATCTATCACATGCTGTCCTAGATCATATCATGTGTTTTCTAACCTAAGTGTTTTCTAACCTAATGACATGAATTTAGGATAGTTCTAAAAGGGAATTTTACAATATTGCAAAGGCTACCCATTCGATTGAAATCCAAGATAAATCTACGAAAATGTTTGGTTTGATTTATTGGTGTATGGATCTTCTGTAGTCCAAGTGGTGGGGACCTTGTACTCGCACCACCAAAAGTGCGTGGTTCTTGACACTCAAGCCTCAAGAAACAAGTGCAAAATAACAGCATTCATTGGCCAGCTAGACCTATGCAATGGCCGATATAAATCTGGAGCACAAACTCTATAGCGATCTTGATACCGTCTTTAAGAATAACATTCACAGCCCCGCGTTCACGATAGTATGCTAATGTTTACCTTTAGCATTGTAATAACATGTATATGTTATGTTCTAATCATAAGAAGAAATTGCTTTTTGTGCTGATTATAGTCCACTGTCAATGTCCCAAGGCAACGTGGCATGATCTACATTGCAAAGTTGAGGGACAAGCTGTGTACGACAAAATGAAGAATCTTGCATAGAGATGGAGAAAGGCGGCAAAGTGGCACGAGTTTAAGCTGAAAAATTTTAGGCATTGGCATGAGAATGCTCTCTTAAGGCTCGACAGGATTTCGTGGATACTTTGTCCCTCGACAAGCCCCAATGGCAACAAAATAGAATAAGTCAGTGACGACGACGACCTGGAAAATTGGCATGTGCAAGTCGGGAGAATTTACTTCAAATTAATTACCATTTTCAAGGGACTTCAATTGTAAACAAATGAAGTGTAACAACCGTCTTTCATTTATATTTTATGTTGGTGTAGGTCTTTAGATCGATTGATCTAGGTTCTGTAAATTGATTCCCGAAGAGCGTTGAAGAAGCTGCAAACCAAGTAAGTTTTAGCTGCTAATACCATGCTGGTAGATTTGCAATTGGCTGTTATATGTGTATAACTTGAAAAGTGTTCTTACATTAGAAAGTTACTCTTCTTTTTTTATGCAGAGTTTTTAGTGTTTTTGAGTAGAGATTGAATTCCACATTGATAATGTTGCTTCTTTCAATCTCTTCATGGTTGCAGAATCTTATATGTGGAAAGAACTTGAAAGTAGACAAGAGTATTCACACGGCGTACGTGAAAGCAATTAGATTGGCACAACACTTCCTTTACATTGAAAACCAATATTTTCTCGGCTCTTGCTATTGTTGGCCATCATACAAAAATGCAGGTATAAGTTGC
This sequence comes from Eucalyptus grandis, assembly GCF_016545825.1. Taxonomy (NCBI): domain Eukaryota; kingdom Viridiplantae; phylum Streptophyta; class Magnoliopsida; order Myrtales; family Myrtaceae; genus Eucalyptus; species Eucalyptus grandis. Next base: position 29,842,361 of record NC_052618.1, on the reverse strand, counting down.
CCATTTCTATTCATTTTGACTGACTGAGTTGAGCGAGCAACAACGCCTCCAGTAAAGAGTGTACAGATTTGGCTCCCTCTGGGGATTGTGTATCAGCTAATAATCGCTAGAACTCACTGTATAAAACATGAAGACTGCATTCTGATTCAATATGTTATATTTTTAAGACCGACTCTCCGAACTTTTTAAATGCTTTATCTTGAGTTCAATTTTTGATGGCAACCAATGCTTGATTTGGTTTTGACATGCAGCTGCAAATAATTTAGTGCTGATGGAGCTAGCGTTGAAGATCGAAAGCAAGATCAATGCAGACGAGCACGTCTGTGTATAAAGTGATACTGATGTGGCCGGAGGGTGTCCCTACTAGTGCTACAGTGCAGGAAATTCTCTTCTGGCAGGTCAGATCAAGGATAAACTCTTTCATCTTGTAAAGAAATAGTGATGACACATGTAAATCGATGATGTCCAAGCAAGTCAAAACTAAATAACATGCCAATGGAATTAAGCAGAAAATGAAGTGATCCAAGCAGACTAAGCCGAGCTACTTAAAGGGGAAATTTGGGACTCAACCCCGTTTCAATCATTTTATTATTTTTCTCCAGGAGATATGATGATGTAAAAAGATTAACATTCACTATTCTTGTATGTGTATTGATAATGTGGACAGGGACAAACCATGACAATGATGTATGAAATTATTGCCCAAGCTCTCGAAAAAGCTGGGTTGTCACACAAGTACCATCCCTTGGGTTACTTGAACTTCTACTAACTGGGCAAGCGGGAGCCCTGGTCCTCTTCAAAGTCTTCATCCCAAGCAATGAATCAACAATCCGAAAATAACGCCGCAGTATATGTCTAGACTCTTTTCATGGATTCTTCCTTTGATTCATCCGTTAAAAAAACAAAATGAAAAAAGTCATCAAGAGCATGAGTGGTAAAAAGACTCTTGGCTGAAGCGTGCTGTTGTTTCTATCCATGCAGGTGTCGGTTCAAAAGTTTTCGTAGATATATGTGCATGCCAGGAATGATAGTAGATGATGAGTATGTGATCATGGGATCGGCAAATATCAACCAAAGATCTCTGGATGGCTCAAGAGACACCGAAATTGCAATGAGAGCTTATCAGCCGCGTCACACTTGGGCTGGGAAAAAGAGACATCCGCGTGGCCAGGTTAGTTACATCAGGTTAGCCTCTCATCTGAATAGCATATACAAAGCATATGCTCGAGCGAGTGCAACGACATTCATTCAAAAACTTAAGTTTGTGTATAATTATGTTGACTTACGCTATGCAGGTTTACGTTTATAGGATGTTGCTTTAGGCGGAGCACTTGGGAGATTTAGAGGACAGCTTCAGGGAACCTCAAAGCATTGAATGTGTAAAGAGGGTGAACAAAATAGCCGAACGGAATTGGAAAGCTTATGTGGATGAGGACCAACATAATCCCAAGGAAATGAGAGGCCACCTGATGCAGTATCCCATCCATGTGAGCAGAGACGGTAAAGTTGGTCCTTTGGCCGGTTTCAAAACATTTCCCGATGTGGGTGGCAGAATCCTCGGATCGCCCACCACTCTTCCCGATGCTCTCACGACATGATCCACTATGTAAAGTTAGTGGCATTTGATTCTGAGAGTGTGCAAATTCGATGATATGTAACAAAAATTTCAAGTGATTTTGGGTTAAATCACAGTGTTTTGAGCAACTGAAATTGAGAAATGTGAGTAGAATGAGCATTTATGAGCAGGACAAAATTGTGATACAAATGGATACTCTCTACTAATTAAAGTAAGTTGTGGAAAGGACACACGATGCCATTGTTGTATAAAATGCGTCGGATGAGTTGATGTTATTGTGTGGACATAAAGATAAATTCATATGGTTCATCAAATTCTTCTTGGCTAAGTGTTTTCCATTCAAGATTTATAGCATAAACTTCTTAAGAGGGAAAAGATTCAACTTTTTCTGATCAAGGGACCTCCAATAAGCAGGGTCATAATTTCATCAACTTTTTCATCAACAAAGAGACCCGTTGCAAGGAGATAGATGGAGCTCTGCACCTCCATTGCAGAATAGTTTATAGGAGGGACAATTGGAGCTAGGGACCAACTCCTGGTGGAACATATGGGCAGGGTCCTTATGGATTTCAAGGGTTACCAGTAGTGCCGGTGACATGCTTTTGCAATTCCGTGGGGGAGGGAGGAAAACAAAAGTGTATCTTTGAAACATCTTTCTGAACAGCAGTAACCAGTGAACACTCCGAGGAAAGAAAAGACATCATGAATGAGTAGGCTGCAATTGTTGTTGCGCATGGTATGTTGGCACAAACACACACACTTGAAGGATCAACTAGATTTAAGCAATAGCTCTTATAAATAAGCCTTGAATGATGAGCGTCGAAGGAGAGGGAGAGAATACATGTACTTTGTTGGCAAGCATCATGCATGCGATATATCGAAGGGCCTCATTGACTAGCTTTGTTGAGAGATTTTCTCAGATCTGACTAGTCTACCAGATCACCTTCAAAATATGTGTACTAGTAGAGGGTTTCCTTTGGAATCACAAGAATTATGGAATTAAACTTCAATTAACATCAGACTCGTCTAAATTATTTATTAGGCCAAGATTCTCATGGCAATATCAAGCACACATCTCATCAATTTAATCATGCACATGCATATCACTTATCCACGAGCAATAAAGAAGGCAACCAAACTAAGACAAAAATTCCGACACACGCTCAAAATTGTAACAGAGCATAAAGACCACAAATCATGATCTTTTGATGACTTATTGCCATGAATAGAAGCCATATCTTCCTATAAGTGCATATGAGTCTACTTGATCAAAATGACATCAATCCAAGACCAAATTAGTGCCACAAAACAATCACGGTGAGCATGCAATACTTCATTCTAGCATATTCAAGTTCGGAGATGAACCCAATTCTCGCTAAATGGCATGAGATTCACCCTATTACTTTCCTAGCATGAACATATATGATCCCATAACCAAACTAGCCTCAAGCTGGATTCAAAAGCACACCCAATCAGGGATATCAAGACAGGGTCAGCATACACGGATCAATTTCCAGTAGAATTTCATTCATTCATGACATAATTTCTTTTCCAAGCAAACATGAAATTCACCATAAGACAATCTAATATCACCGCACATGCTTACTTAAGTGGAATAGCATAAAATCAAGGACCAATCGACATTAGCTCAGGGCCGTAACAGTGGCGAATCAACAAGTATCAACAAGGTTCCAGCAGATTCCAAACAAGTTTGAAATTGAACACCTATGGTTTTTTTTTTTTTTTTTTAATGAAGAAAACAAAACTCAAATATGCTTAAATGACCAGAATAGATCAACAATCTAGTAATCAAGGGAATTCTCGATCAAGAACTGAATAAAAAATACACACTGACTTAGTTCAGGAATTTCATCAAACAGGTTGCACACATTAATTTCGGCCGAGGAGCACCGCTTCAAATTATTAATACAACCCTTCAATCATAGTCGATTTGCACACAGACAGTAGAATAGGAACGAAAAAACAGAGCATATATGGTTTAGTTGAATAGAGAACGATTAGCTATAGTAATTGAGATCGGATATGAGTAAAGAAATAACAGAAGCAACATCAAGGGATGGAATCGTCGAAGTAGGCAGTCGTGACCGAAGTTCAAGCACTCCGACATTATAGAACTTCTTCGCGGCAGTGGAACAAGTGGTGATTGGGAAGCGGTGACGACGAGCAGCCAAGTGAGAGGAAAGGATTCAACTAGAATCACCGAGAGCCTTCGATGCTCTCTGTTTCTTGAAACGGAGTCTCCGCGGCAACTGTTGCTGGATGGATAAAATGGAATAGATAGATCGCTAGTTGAAGAGAGTAAGAAAGAGAACTAGAGAGAGAGAAAGGAAGAGAGAGGGCCACGTGATGTAGAACACGTGTGGCTCCCATTGAGAATTGTGTCTTAGCTAATAATACAAACTAATTTTCGATTCAAAGGAACAGAGAGCCAAACCAAAGCAATGAAATATTGAAGGAATACCATAATTCTTTTCACTTCGTAGTAACGCCCGCCACCTAGGACTTGGTCTGGCTCTACTCCACAGCTCTGTATTCTCAAGACTTGCAAGGATGGGGAGTCCTCGGAGCACGGGAATATCATAGAGTATTTCTCAGGTAAGAAGAACCTCCTGAATTTCGGCAACTTGAGAAGGCTAAGGGTGGTTAACTTAGGGTAGAAGAACAGCTCAAGTGTCATAATTTGGCATGGAAGGACACTTAAGTACTATAACTTCGGAAAGGTACACTTAAGTGCCAGTTTCGGAGTAAAGTAGAACACTTAAGTGCCACTCGGCAAAAATCCGACCGAATGGTTGATGTGGCAATTTTCCGGCGAGTTGGGTGCAAAACGCTTCGTTTTGCACGCCGACGTGGTGAGAAAATGCAAAAATGACGACGTTTTGTCGATGTGTAAATAATTAATATAAAAATTAATTAAATTAAATTTAAACTTCATTTTATTTAAAATATTCTAAAATTAAAAAACTTAAAATTAAAAAAATTTAAATTTTAAAAACTTTAAATCAAAAAATTTAAATTAAAAAACTTAAAATTTAAATATGGAAGTTTTTAAAATTTTTAAATTAAGATTTTTTAATTTAATTTTTTTAATTTAAAGTTTTTTTTTTAAATTTTAATTTTAATTTTAATTTAATTTAATTTAAATTTAATTTAAATTAATTTAAATTTTATTTTAATTTTTAAGTTTTTAAAATTTAAAGTTTTTAAAATTTAAAGTTTTTTAAATTTAAAATTTTAGAAACTTTAAATCAAAAAAAAAAAATTAAAATTAAAAAAACTTAAAATTTAATTATGGAAGTTTTTTAAATTTTAAAATTAAGATTTTTTAATTTAATTTTTTTAATTTAAAGTTTTTTTTTAATTTTAATTTTAATTTAATTTAATTTAATTTTAATTTAATTTGAATTTTTAAGTTTTTAAAATTTAAAGTTTTTAAAATTTAAAGTTTTTTAATTTAAAGTTTTTTTAATTTAAATTTTTTTAATCTTTACTTTTTAATTTTTAAATTTTTTAAATTTTAAGTTTTTTTTTATTTTAAATTTATTTAATTTAAATTTTTTTATTTTTAAAGTTTTTTTTAATTTAATTTTTTTTATTTTTTAAGTTTTTTTTTTTTTTTATTTTTAAGTTTTTATTTTTTAGAATATTTTAGATAAAATTAATTTTAAATTTAATTTAATTAATTTTTATATTAATATTTACACATCGATACGAAATGACATCGTTTGTGCATTTTCTCGCCACATCAGCATGCAAAACAACGTTTTTGCACTCAACTCATAGGAAAATTGCCACGTCGGCCATTTGGCTGAATTTTGGCTGAAGTGGTACTTAAGCGTTCCACTTTACTCCGAAACTGGCACTTAAGTATACATTTCTGAAGTTATGACACTTAAGTATTCTTCCGTGCCAAGTTATGGCACTCCAGGTGTCCCAAACTCGTTAACTTAGAGAAGGTGATTGTTGTATCGGTCGCTTCTTCCCATTTTTCATGGTCAGCAATTAGTTCCATATTTTCACATGACTCCACCACCAGCCTTTCAATTTGTTTGAGAAATCTCGCCGTGAAGGTAGGAAAAAGCATTTCCAAATGGGGGCACCTCATGGCCTCTACATCTATCAAATTTGGGAACGGGATGCTTCGAAGACTATCGGACTACCAAATGCACCTCAAGTTTTCGAGATCACGCAAAACCAGCAACCTCAATTTACCACTCTCTGTATGTCACGCCCCGATCCTCAGGCACGCGCACATCCCTTACCTTTGGTCGATTTTAAAATGCGACATCCCAGGACTACAAATCGCTGACCCTTTACTTTTAATAGCACATGCGGAAGCAGTTATAAAAACCCCTAGACCATAAAGCAATGGGATATATAAGTAGGACTAGAAAATTGAACATGAAAACCAACACCCTTATGTAGACCTACAATGACTCAGTCATACATGTACATATACAAACCATGCTAAAAATGTTGGTTTACACTCAATTAGATTCTACAGCAACAGTCATCAGGATCCTACTCTAGATCATCCTCGGGGTTCTCCTTCAGATACTCCTCTTCGAGTTCTTTCTCCTCAGGTTCTTCATCAGAGTCCTGAAATATTTTCCCCAAACCGGGATGAGACTACGTCTCAACAAGTTCTACCCCCTAAGACCCGATTAGTAAACTAATACACCTTATGGCTGCCTATGCACAACGTGAGTCAGAGGACTTACCTTGGCCTCAGATTTCACCTGCATATTAGCACAATTCAATAGCACAATTCAATAGGCACCCAAGCAATCACATCACAGATCGAAGTATTGATCAAATCGATCTAGTCGATCACATGCCAACAAGACCACTCACGGCCATTCCCATTCAATCAACCAATTCACAACATCAGATCAAAACAATGATCAATCGACCTAGTCGATTACATGTCATTCGGACCACCTCTTGGTCACATCAACACCATACTTTATAATCTCCATTCGGGTACTCAGTCACAGAGCCAGATGAATGCTCTCGGGCGTCTTTTTCGCCAAGGTGACGTACCAATTACCGATCACGATAATCTCCAGCAGTACACTTAGTCACAGAGCCTCATTAATGCTCTCGGGCGTCTTTTTCGCCAAGGTGACGTGTATAATGGACAGCACTCGTGCGTTCTTTAAGGCGCCGTTTTCACCAGTGATATCCTCCATCACCGAACCACGTATGTCCATACTGCTGCATGTAATAGACAGTACTCGTGCGTTCTTTAAGGCGCCGTTTTCACCAGTGATATCCTTTAATCACCGAACCACGTATGTCCATACTGCTGCATGTAATAGACAGCATTCGTGCGTTCTTTAAGGCGCCGTTTTCACCAGTGATATCTTTTAATCACCGAACCACGTATGTCTCATTACATCGTTCTCGATTGGTTTCAGTGAGAATTTCCCCAATTCACTTTCACAGTTCCCTCGCTTTACAGATCATTACAGCATTATCGATGCTAAATAACAATACTCGGCCATCAACCAATCAATTATTCGATTTCATTCAATTTAGGACAAATCCTCAAATTTCACAATTTAAATCAATTCCATATAAATTGAAGCTCAATTAAATAAACGGACTGCACCACGACAATCGCACGAAATTCCGGTCACCGGCCATCTAGGTTGAATTTCCGGAAAAATAAATAAATAAATAATTAATTTCGAAAAATAAATAAATAAATACTAAAAATCCAATTTAGGCCCGTATTGCCCGATTGGACGCCGAGACGAGCCCGGAAAATTACCGGGACTCGTTCCATAAATAACATGGCATGCCTACTTGCTAATGTCTATTTCTAACCACCTAACATGCATCATTAAGTCTCTAATTTAATTGATCTAAACTAATCTAACCACCTAATTGCGTTTAATTAAATCTAACCAACCCCTAAGCATATTTAGCAAACTAATAAAGCATTAGTGAGTAAAACTCACTTGATTAACGAGCCAATCGGACCAAATCGACGAGCAGGCGACAAGGGTCAATCCCATCCGAAGCGGGTCCGCCAACCGGGGTCAAATCGGGGCCGAAATCGGCCTACAAGCTCGCTGCTCGAGCTGGGCTGAGTCCACTGATTCGGTGGGCCTGACTTCACGGGCTTGGGCCTCAAAATTTCGCTGGGCTTTTGATGGACTGAACTCATTTGGGCTCGTGGGCTTGAATGGAGCTGCTGAATTGGGCTGACTTCTTATGGGCTGAAATGGACGTGCTGAAGACGGCTGCTCGAAGACACGGACAGGGACTGCCTCGGACGATAGAGAGAGAAGACGCGGCTGATTCGGTCTCTTGACGCTGGACGAGCGGAGATCCACGATTAACAAACTAGCGGAAAGGATTGCAGGGCTGATCCACGAGTGAAGATGGGAGCTGCTCCATGGAAGTCTCACGCGAACGGTTGGCCGAGGAGACTCGGGGTCAACAAATCGGCAACGGTGACTTCAAAGGTAGAAGCTGTGGACGCGTGGGCGTGAGGTGGGCAGGCGCGAACAATGGCAGGAGATGAGAGGTGTTCGGTGGAGGCAGAGATGAGGGACCGAAGGTGCGGGGCTGCTCAGAGGATGGAGACAAACGAAGGTGAGCTTCGCTGGCAGGGGAGTCAACACGGCTGGGGGGCGCTTCTTCGGTCGACCGAGCTTGGAGGAAACTCGGACGTGGCAGAGAGGAATCGGTGGGGAAATGGGGCAGAAGGCTGTCGGTGGTGATAAGGGAAGCGTGCAGGCTTCATCGACCGAACCCAAAAGAATCAAAAGGAAACGCAGGAAAATGAAAGAGAAGAGTGAGGAAGGGGGTGTCGTTCAAAGGCAGAGGAGACGTGTGAAATTGAAAAGCAAAAGTGAAGATAAGAATGCAATGTACAGTAAAAGAAGATGAGGCATTTGAAGACCAAGCAGAGGCTGTCGGTAGGTGGTGGGGCCTTCTCGCGTGGGTCTTTGAGAGAGACGAGAGAGGCTTTGCGAGAAAGAGAGACGAATGAGAGAGAAATGATGAGACAGGGAATGGGATAAGATCAAACTAAAAATCAAAACTGAAAAGCAATGGAGACCAATTCGCAGGGGATGGTCGGCTAGGGAAGAACGTGTGCGAGAGAGGGAGGGAAAGAGAAAGTGCCTGTGGGACCGAAGGAGAGGAAGACAAATTATATAAAACCTCCCAAACTAATTCAAATTTGGTCTCACTTGCTTTTGTTTAGTCCAATTTGATCTCTGAAAATTCTCAGGCTAAGGTATTTGATCCTTACTTGCTTTCTTGCATCAAATTTCCCTCGAACAATAAATTTCGGGCAACAAACGGCTATTTTCTTCAATTCCGAATTTTAATTCATTTTCTTTTCGGAATCCGATTTTCTGAACAGACAAATCCGGTCGAAGTCCAATTTGAATTCAAAAAAGCCAAACAACTTCATTTACTAATTCACTAACACCATATGTCAAAAATCCCTTTAAATCGGCCATTCTGAATCTCCATTCGTTTTTCGCATCGTCCGATCCGGTTTTCCGTAAAAATCTCGAACTTGCCGGAATTTCCTCATAAGGTGAGTTGACATTCCCAGAATGACTCGTGACACGATAGGACTTCCAATTTCTGAAATCGAATTCAAATTCACAGTTATTTTCAATCAAACGCACTTTTAGTGTGACCTTACCTATTGGGTAGCTTTTAGGAATTTTTTTGTGCAATTTGAGATAGCTAGTATAAGCACCTAGAGGGGGTGAATAGGTGCACAAACAATTTCTCGAGATACGGAAGCGATTCTAGGCAAACGATAGAAAGGAAAATACGATCAAAGTAAAGTAAAGGTTAGGGAAGAGAAAATTGAACACAAGATTTATAGTGGTTCGCTTATTCCAAGCCTACGTCCACTCTTCCGCACCGAGCCCCACCGGCTGGATTTCACTATGAACAAAAGAGAAGTTATAGCACAGCTTTTCCTTGATTCCACAAAGTGTAGATGTTCTACCACACTTCCTCAAGGTTTCTCACGAATATAGACTCTCTTTTGTTTACACGATTTTGCTCAACGAGATGAATTGACTAAGAACAAGGAGCTTCGACTTTGGAATTCTTCTATCGTGCACACACTCGAACAACCTGAACGCCTTCCTTATATACTCCTTCATGCCATCATACCCGTTGGCACTTACCAAAGGAATTCCTCCAATCTACCCGTTGGACGGAATCAATTAGGAAGATCATTCGAGCTATTAAAGGAACATGTTGATAGCCCATCAATCTTGTTCACCCATACAATCAGGATCTCGGTTTCCATAAGTAGAACCTTTCAAGTATACTTTGCCAATCATCGGATCCTTAATCTTTGAATCAATTATGATCAAACAAAGGATTCCGTTATGTCATATCCAGCCAAGAGATATTCTCCAGTCAATAAGGCCACATCCTTAATGAAACATCCAGTTATGGATAGCCTTTCTTCAACGGATTAGAAAGCTGTCAATGAGGATAGACTTTGAGTCTTGAGTCGGGCTGTCCAGGAGGTCTTGACTTTAAATAGCAGAGTCCGCAAGCCTCAGATGGGACTCGATGAAACGTTTTTGTCAACTTCAAAACACTTCAAGAGGATTTCTCCAACACAATTGACCCGTGGTCGATTTTCTTCGAACCACAATGAGCCCATCCGACACATTGGCGACTCTCAATGATCGCGAAAATCTCAAGGTTTCAAATACAGACACAGGGTACCCAAAACGACAAAAAATTGGTTTAGTGCCAATCGATGAGAATTTTGCAATCATGTGGCATCACCCACACTTTGATCACCATCTTAGTCGAATCGACCTATCTCCGATCTCTGATCGATTTTTAATTGTGCCACAATGACCCTTGCAGACTAGCACGGTCGAACAGTCGATTCCTGGTCGAATTCTCAAGTCTATTGCATTAGAATCCCTTAACGGCTTCATCTGATAGGTCAGTTATCTCATGAGTGGCCATCTCAGAGAAGAACACTATAGTTACGTTGATGAAAGGCCCGACTTATCCGATTGAAATCAGAACCTGAAAATCAGGATGTCACACTGTACCCATCTCATAACCTTCGTATATGATCTCAATTGAACGGCATGAAATCACTTTTAGTTCCTCAAGATATCACTGCAGCTTCTTCCATATATAAAAAGTGACAATACGTTGGAGATTATCACAGTTATTCAACTCAAGAGATTCCAACTTCTGAAAGGATTCGGGGGGAATTTGATTGTTCCATAGCTCTTTGCATCGAAGGCCATTAATTTCTAGACTTGTTATATTAGGAAATGTAACCTGCATGAGGATAATGTGAGAAAGGAGGATAAGTAGAACAAATTTATTACATTCTTCATTATAAAACATGATAATGTGAGAATACAAATGATCACAGTAAAGGATAGAACGAACCATCTCATTGAACAACAGTTGTGGCAATTCATCATTTTCTTCAGCCATCTCGCCTAACCGTCTCTTGACATTTGTAGGACTTAGGATGAAAGCTCCAAAGTTACGGCACCCCACAATTTTTAGATCTTCTAAGGAGGCGAAATCATATGAACAACTTCCTGAGCTGAAACAAATCAGGTTATCAAGTTCCTCAAGTGTTAATACACTTAAGCAAGGGAAACTCATCACTTTTGCCTCTGATTGACCAACTTCTTTATTGGGAATCACTTCTTTCATATGTTCGCATTTAGTAATTTTATACTCTCTAGTTTCACTAGAGTTGTGGCTGTATAACTGGGGAAGAGATATCTTAGGTCAGAGTAATTCTCAACACTGACAGTTTCAAGACTAGGAAAACCCAAAACTATTTGGGAGTGGCTCATGATCACATATCTTAGCCCTTTTGCTCCACTCACTCTCACTTTTTCCAACTTGGGGAGCAATATAATTTTGTGTTTCACATTTGAATCAAGGGACCCACAATTAAACAACGATTCCAAAGAGGGACAGCTTTCAACATCAATGCTTACCAATATGGGGAGCAACACCGTTGCTTGTTATGTATTTGAATCCAAGGATCCACAATCAAACAATGATTTCAAGGCTGGACATTTTTTAACCTTGACATTTTTTTAGGTTGTGCAATCTCCCTATGATTGTCAAAGGGAAGATGTGGAGTAGGTCGGAGCAATTTTCAACGATGATGGTGGCTAATTTGTAGAAGGAACTTTCGAAAAGTTCATCATGCCATATCCTTTTGAAGGATCCGATCGAGTCAAACTCTAAGTCCTCCAAGTTTGGTAAACTAACCTGCTCATAAGAGTTATGCGTTAGATTACGGTTATGAAAATTTTGACAATTTGGCCTTATCCGAACCACCTATCTAATGCAATGGAAGAATTAAGTTTCTCCGACAAATGTAGTTATATTGTGAACACATTTTAACAAATAAAACCAAATAAGAATCTTTAAAGAGATATTGTTACCTGCCCTAGCAAACCGAGTATCTACGGCTATTGTAGGTAAATTCTCAAGAGAAGGGATGTTTACCATTCTACCGAAGAAGGAATCTGAATAAGTATTTGTAAATCTGAAGTGGTGGTTACTAACTCTGTCCCTTCATCTCCTCCTCCTTCATCCACAATCTCCGCCTGAAAGAATATGAATGGACCCAAAGTGTACGAATGGGCTTATTGTTTTTAAAAACGTCGAAAACTTAATCAATCAATATCAAATATTTATAACTCAATTGAATGGAAAGCGAAAGCTTAAAATCTTCTGTTGAGCCTGAAAAAATGGAGAAGGAAATATCTCCAAAATATCCCCAAAATAGCTTACGTTGACACAGTTATTTTGGCATGATGCGTTGGAATCAGTTCCAACTTGCATGAAGTTGGGACGTGAATTATGTGGACTTCTTTGTCACGTGGCTCTTCGTTCGCCTTCCGTTAATCTAATCTTTGGAGGTTGCTTTATTCATTTGGAAATTATCTTATTTCGTTCATTCTTTGAAGGTTCATTCGTTCAATACACTGTTTCTTCTACTCATTAGAAATGTTATATGAGTAATCAATTAGTCATATTAGAAACCCTTGAGCCCAATTAATTAGTGCAATTATTTAAAATTGAAAAAAAAATAGAAATAAAAAAGCAGTCGTGGAAAGAGGCCTCCCTTGACTTATAGTTGAATGTGAATAAAAATTTGTAGTATAGGTATAACCTCAAGAGAAGGGATTTGTACCTTTCAATCAAAGAAGGAATCGGAGTTAGCATCTTGTGAATCTGAAGTAGTGGTTAGTGGCTCTTTCTTTCCACAAGGATATGAGAAGAATCTCTCCATGGGACATTGCTTTATAGATAGATACTCCAGCAGTGGGAACTCTATAGTATCATATGTCCCTTCATTTCTTCCTTCATCCACAATGAAAGCCTTCATATTTGGACAGTCCGACACCTCAATGGCTCTAATTTCTCTAAAACATTTAGCCACATACATCGAAAAGAGAGATGATAGCCCCATTCCATAGACATCGAGCTTCCTCAGGTTTTGAAGTATCGATATTCCTTGTAATTTTACATCTCATTTCCACATGCACTTTACGTTTGGTAACTGCTTTAATGTCAATTTTAGTTAGCTGAGAGAGAATCTCGACATCTCCGGTGACCTTTAGCTCCTCCAGGTCAAAAACTACTTCTGCTAATGGAGAGCTCCCAAGTGACATTGATTCTAAATTCGGCAACTTCAATATCCAATCTAATTTCAGAATACTCTTCGGCGTGGATTTAGACTCTTCTATCACTAGTGATCTTAGATTGCTGTATTTTAATGAAGGTTCACTGTTGAGTATCTTTTATGGGCCAAGGAGCCCAACCGTTGTCAAGGATTCCAAGCGAGGCAATGAAACCTGACGTGGCACCACAATGAAGCTCATTAAAGGTGAGTCTGTTACAAGTAAAGCTAAATTCACAATAAAATAAGTGGAACTCTCGGGCTGAAATAAAAAAGAAAAATGAATTTCTCTTTTGTGATAAGTGAAATCATCTTCATAAGGAAATCTTCACTGCTATCATGCTGTCAATGCAGCTCAATTGCACAAACACGGTGACGTTGGCAACTTCGCATGACATGTTGGAATTAGTTGCAAATTGCATGTTAGGCGGGACATGACTTATGGGGACTTTCTTTGTTACATGGCTCGTCGCTCGTCATCCATTTATTGAATCTCCATTTATTGAATCTCTGGATGTCGCTTTCTTCATTTTGAAATTATTGAAATTTATTTACTCATTCAAGATTCATTCTCACTTTCATTCATTTAGCATACTATTTTTTTTCATTTCATTAAGAATGTTAAATCAGTAATAAATTAGTCACGGTAGAAACCCAAGTTAGCAGTGCAAATATCTAATGTTAAAAAAAATTAAAAAAATTAAAGTATCAGTCGTGGAAAGAGGCTTCCCCTTAACTATAATATGTCTCTATTCTAATTGAGAGGATTTTTCACTTGTAAATCAAAACGTGAATCAAATTGTACAAACAGTCAAAGTTAAATGCAATATGTACTGGCGTTGAGTGAATACCAATATCATCCTAACATGACAAATTGACAAATTGACAGAGGGAAAAAAAATTGGAAAAAAAAAAAAAACTTACCTGGACTGGAGTATCCTCTGATGTGATTTCAACTTTGGTGCAAAAACTTGTCAAATTTGGTAACTCAAACAAGTTCAGATGGCGTACTTTAGGCAACTCAACTCTGTTATTGGTAGAAACTATACCTTCTCCCACATCATGTGTGACAATGGATTGCATTGAGTTACATTTCCACACTTCAATTTTTTCCAGTTGTACAAGTCTTTGCCAATCTGAAAGAGACCACAAATATTTCAATCGGTCGCACTGTGTGACCCCAATGACTCTCAATTTGCTGAAGGACTCTAGTGTGACGAGACCATTGCATATCTTCTCCAACTTAATAAGATTTTTGAGCATCAAAGACTCTAACTTCCTAAAAGCAGTGAGTGGGAGGCCGTCGGATGAATTGGCAAAGTACTTGATTGAGGGCCTGTCTTCAATGTTGATGTACTTCAGTTCTTCGAATCCTTGGGTGCACAATTCGTGAGCACTCCTTTTGAACTCACTCAACTTGCATAAAGTTAAGTGCTGAGTCTTTTGCAGAGTTTTCTGAACCCATTCTTTTGAAAGAATACTCTCACAACCTTCCAATTTGAGTTCCATGATTCTTAAATCTTTAAATTTCAACCCGACAACAAGTCCTATGTTGATCTCAAATCTATCCAGGTTCCCAAATGGCAGGTCACCATCCTTCAAGAGTATGGTTGGATTAGGGATTGATATTGCCAGAGCGGATAGCTTAGTCAAGCTCTTCAACTCGGCAAGCCTAGCATTACATGATTCTGATGGTATACGATCCTTAACCATCCATTGAGAAAAGCTGTAAATATGTAACTCTTCCAAGTTGGTTAAGCCTTTCAGGACACCAGACTCAATTGTTTTAAGCTTGTAGCATTCGCGTAGATTCAACGATCTCAGATTTGTAAGTTTCCCAATTTCTTTAGGCAACCTAGGAATGGTGGATCGTGCGAAGCTGAGAATTTGCAATGCTTTGAGCTTGCCAAGAATTGTCACATCCTCCACATTGCAATCGTCTAAGTATAAAGAGTGGAGGTCCCCAAGGATTCCAATCGAGGAAGGTAAACTAGCGATATGCATGGAGCGAAAATATAGGACACGGAGCTCCTTCATGTATGTGAAATCTAGTAGTTCCGAGCAATCTTCCACTTCATGTTCATCTTCTTGCACCCGAAACCAGTCTTCTGGTTGAGACAACATGAGTATCTTCAAGTAAAGAAACTGACACTTCATTAGTTCATCAAGCCTCTTTTTGTCAACATCAGCTAGGAATCTAGCCCAACATTTCTCAAGCTTTTCCTTTGACCATAAGCCATATTTGCTGTTCGTCATTAAAGAATTCTGATCGCTAAATGGAGTTGAGACAACCACCTCGCTATAAAGATCATGTATGATCACGTTTTCCTTGTCATCGTCGCCATCCTGCAACAAACAAATGGAATGGAGGCTATCGAGCGTAGTTTTCAGTCTATCTCTTGAATCTTTTATAGTCTTACTGTAACACTCAAACAAGCCCAAGCCCATGCCTAGTCCCAGTAGAAGTTCAACCGGAATGGTCCCGCCGATGAGACCATAGAGCAAGAATAAAGACCTAGCATCCTTGCTCTCCAAATGTTCGTAACTCAACTGCACTATGGTTTCTATATTTGAGTCCTCTATTTTTATCAACATGTTTCTCCATGCGGGCAATTGGCTATATTTCAAAGTGCGTGCGACAGAGATAATCAAAAGAGGCAAACCTTCGAGCTTCTTGACCACTTGATACGCTAGTGGTTTCAATTCCTCATTGAGCTGGTCGCCGACCTCGCTTTCAAATAGCCTGAAAGCTTCGTCGTCCCTTAAACCTTGAAGAAGAAATGTTCGATCGGTACCCATCTCTTTCTCCAGCACATCTTTATATCTCAATGTTAGCAGCAATTTGCATTTCATGCTCTTGTCTCCCGAAGGAATTCTGGCTGCCTTCAAATCAAGTTTATTCCGCAGATCGTCCAATATTATGAGAATCTTCTCACTCGGATCCTTCTGCAATCTCTGACACAAATGATCTCGGATCCTTCTGCAATCTCTGACACAAATGATCTTTTCTTCCTACTTCACTTGGCTCGTCCTTCAGTTTTAGACCGAAGAAGTAAGCAATATCATCTTGGATTTTTTTCAACTCCAGAGTCTGCGATACATTCGCTTTGACGATCATGTGGAACGGTCTTTCTTCTTTCCTGAGATTCCTGAGTTTCCTCTGTTGGAGAAATCTTTCCAGGATATTTTGAAGTTGACAAAACGTTTCTATTAGTCTAGTCTGGATAATTGCAGACATTCTATTTAGAGTCTGAAGACTTTCAGATCACCAGACTCAGCACTCAAGACTCAAGACTATTGTCATTGACAGTTTTTCTAATCTAGTGACGAAGGCAATCCAGAGCCGAAGTATTTGGTTGAGGATTTAGTCCTATCCTCTGGAGAAGATCTCTTGGCTGGATAAATATAACGGATTCTTTTATTCGTAATCAAGATCGTTTGAAGATCCGATGGTTGACGAAATATTCTTGGAAGGTTCTATTCTTGGAAACCAAGATCCTGGTTGTATGGGCGAACAAGATTGATGGGCTATCGTCAGGTTCCTTTAATAGCTCGAATGATCTTCTTGATTGATTCCGTCCAATGGGTAGATTGGAGGAATTCCTTTGGTATGTGCCAACGGGTATGATGGCATAAAGGAGTATAAAAGGAAGACGTTCTAGTTGCTTTAGTGCATGATCGATAGAGAAATTCCAGAGTCTGAAGCACCTTGATTATTAGTCGATACATTTTGAGCGAAATTGTATACACAAAGAGTGTCTATACTTAGTGATACCTTGAGCGAGTGTGGTAGATCATCTACACCGAGAAATCAAGGAAGAACATCGCTGTAACATCTGTTTGTTCATAGTGGAATCCAGCCAATAGGCTGTCAGTGCAGAAGAGTGGACGTAGGCTTGAAATAAGCCGAACCACTATAAACCGCATGTTCAATTTTCTCTTCCCTTCTCTCAGTCTTACTTTGATTATTGTTTGTCTCAAATCTATCAATTGTCTAGTATTGTGCAATTATCGAGAAAAATCTTTTATATACCTATTCACCCCCCTCTAGGTACTTATACTAGCTATATCAATTGGTATCAGAGCTCGTGTACTCACTTTATTTGAAGTGTTTTACTTCAGAGTAAAAGATCCATGGCTAGTATGTTAGCACCAGGGCTGGTGGAAGGGCAAAGCAATACCAGACCACCCTACTTTGATGGAAAGGATTACAACATCCGGAAGAACAAGATGAAAGCTTTCCTACGATCAAAGGATTCTCTCGGAATGGGACGTTGTAGAAAAAGGAATTACTCCTACTGCATCAGTCCGAAAGAGGGAAAGAAACCGTTGAGACCAGCGGAATGACTCAGGAAGAGATAATCAAGAGACAAGCACTCGATGCAAAAGCAATTTACTCTTTATATTGTGCTTTGTCACCAATTGAATATAACAGAATATCTTCTTGTGTTACAACAAAAGAAGTCTGGGATAGATTACATATCACCTATGAAGGAACAGATCGAGTGAAGGAAACCAGAATTAACATTCTCCTCGGTCAATATGAAGCCTTCAAAATGAAACTAGGAGAATCTATAACCGACATGTTTAGCCGTTTTATAGATATTGTCAATGGTCTTGAGAATCAAGGACAAACAATTTCTGATCCCATGAAGGTAAACAAGCTCTTTGCGTGGACTCTCCAAGGATTGGAATCACATAAAGACTTCAATAAGAGAGACACAAAGAATTATGCCACTATCTGTCGACGAGCTGATTGGAACTCTTCAGTCTTATGAAGTGGAACGAATTAATGAAGACGAAGATCCAAAAGGTAAGAAATCAATTGCATTAAAATCAAATGATGATTCGATGATACAGATTCGAAGATGATATGGACGATGAGGAGTTGCTCTCATGATAAGAAGATTCAGAAAACTGAATAGAAAAGGAAGAAGGTTCAACTCAAAGAAACAAAGATTTTAAAGACATCAGACCAATTCTGTTGATGATGAGGAGCCAAACAAAGATGTAGTTTGCTTTGAATGTAAGAAAAAGGGACACATCAGACCCAATTGTCCTCTTCTGAAGAAGAAGAAAGGAAAAGCTGAAAAGTCTCGAAAAGCTCTCAAAGCCAAAACCTGGAGTGATACAGAGTGTGAAGAAAGTGATGATGAATATGCCAACATATGTCGATGGCGCAATCGACTCGGACTCGCACTCGAATCGGACTCGACAGTGAATTTGAGGTAAATAATTTTAAAATTCCTATCAAGGTTTCTAAATACATTGATGAACAGTGTTTTAGTCTTAAGACTTCTCTCAAAAGAATTTCCGAACTTAAAAAGGAAAACTCAACTCTAAAACAAAAGGAAAACGTTTTAGAAGAAAGAGTTAAAAGTTTAGACTTGAATGTTTCCACTCTTAAAGAAAATGAAGATAGTCTTTTGAAAGAAAATGCCCTTTTAAAAACTGACTTATCAAATATTTCAAAGAAATTTTCAATAGGGTCCGAAAAACTTGAAAAAATTCTTTCAGCTCAAAGACTTTACTTCAATAAGTCCGGTCTAGGTATGATAGCAGAAACAATTCCCTTGATTGATTTTCCTAAAGTAAAAGAAAGAATTAAGGAAAGACCATCGAGAGAGGCTTACAAAAATCATTTCAAGAAAGTTTTTGTAAAGTCCGTAGGTCGAAATGCTCTCAGGTGTTCAAAATGCAATAGCCCGGGTCACTTTGAAAAAGAGTGTCCTATGGTTTGGAAACCTGTTAAGAAAACATGGGCTAATATTGTTTATCTTACTAACACCAAAGGACCCAAGAAAATTTGGGTACCAAAGAAAGCTTAAGACTCTCTTTTAAATGCAGGTCTCCGTCAAGAAAATGTAAAGTGGTATCTTGACAAAGTGGATGCTCAAGACACATGACGGGAGACTCAAATTGCTTCATAAAGCTTGTTCAAGTAAATGGTGGAAAAGTTTCATTTGGAGGAAACAACAAAGGAAGTATTGTGGGATTTGGAATTGTGAAAATTGGAAATCTCACAATAAGTAATGTTTCCCTAGTGGAAGGACTCAATTACAATCTTCTCAGCATTAGCCAATTGTGTGATATTGGTTTTAAGATATTCTTTCAAGAAGGAACATGTTGAAACCATTAAAGACTCTACTCGAGTCTTTCATGGGTCGAAGACATGGAAATATCTATCTTCTGGATGTAAAACCAAATGAATCGCAATGCCTAATCTCAATTCAAGACGAAGCAAGCTTATGGCACATAAAGCTTGGTCATGTCAACATGAAGCAATTAGCCAAAATCTCATCAAAGCAGCTTGTTCGAGGTCTACCCAAATTACCATACCAAAAGTCTGATCCATGCACTCCATGTATTCTGGGAAAGCAGGTAAGAAATGCATTTAAGCCAATAAATCATGTCTCTACTAATCATGTATTGCAGTTGCTACATATGGATCTCTTCGGACCAACCGGAACCCAGAGCATAGGAGGTAAGAAATATTGCCTAGTAATTGTGGACGATTACTCCCTGCTTTACTTGGGTATATTTCCTTGCAAGTAAGTCCGAAACCTTCTCGTACTTTGAAAAATTTGCTAAAAAGGTTCAAAATGAAATAGGATGTGTTATTTCAAGTATAAGAACATATCATGGAGGTGAATTTGAAAATCAAGGTTTTACAAAATTTTGTGATGAATTTGGCTTTAAGCATGTGTTCTCCTCTCCATATACTCCTCAGCAAAATGGAGTTGTGGAAAGAAAGAATAGATCTCTTCAAGAAATGGCTAGAACTCTTTTAATTGAAAGTAAGATTTCTTCACGATTTTGGGCTGAAGTCGTTTCAACAAGCGTGCTATATCATCAATAGAGTCTTCTTAAGACCTATTCTAGAGAAAACCCCTTATGAGTTATTCAAAGGTAATAAGCCTATTGTTTCATACTTTCATGTGTTCGGTTGCAAATGCTTTATATTGAAAAATGCAAAAGATCGAGTTGGTAAGTTTGAAGAAAGATCGAGATGAAGGCATCTTCCTTGGATATTCTACATCAAGCAAAGCCTACGAGTCTATAACAAGAAGAGCTAGTCGTGGAGGAGTCAATGAATGTCAAATTTCAAGACTCTACGCAAGATGAATCGGTCAGACTCATCATGAATAGTCCGAACTCGCTCCTGCACCCTCCAAAGCTTACAACTCAAGAAGCATCTCGACTCGGAAGACCAACATCAAGCTGTTCGTGAAGATTCAAATAAAGAAAGAGATCATCAACGAGACAAATCAACCAAGAATGGAAGCATAAGTCCGGTCATCCCAAAGATCTCATTATCGGCGAAATTAATGAAGGAATTCGCACCAGATCCAAAAGGCGTGAAAAGTCTAGTGCTGTGGCTCTCATTTATGAAATTGAACCAAAGAGCATAGAAGAAGCTTTATCTGATGAAAGCTGGATTGAAGCTATGCAAGAAGAGCTCAGACAGTTCAACATTAATGATGTCTAGGAATTGACATCTAAACCAAAAGGTAAAACTGTTATTGGAGCTAAATAAGTGTTCAGGAACAAGATGAATGAGAAAGGAAAAGTCGTACGAAACAAAGCAAGACTCGTGGCCAAGGGATATACGCAAGAAGAAGGAATAGACTATGATGAGACTTACGCACCAGTAGTAAGGTTAGAAGCTATTCGACTATTACTTGCGTTTGCTTGTTATAAAAATTTCAGGTTATTCCAAATGGACGTCAAAAGTGCCTTCCTAAATGGATTTATCCATGAGGAAGTTTATGTGGAACAACCACTAGGGTTTGAAGACCCAAAGAAGCCAGACTCAGTCTTCAGAATGAAAAAGGCCTTGTATGGTTTAGAGCAAGCACCTCGAGCTTGGTACGACAGACTAAGTAAGTTCTTAATACATAATGATTTTGTCAAAGGTAAAGTAGATACTACTTTATTTATCAAAAAGGAAAACAAAAGCTTTTTACTTGTTCAAATATATGTGGATGATATTATTTTTGGATCCTCTAATGAAAGTCTGTGCAAGAAATTTTCTAAGTCTATGCAGGATGAGTTTGAAATGAGTATGATGGGAGAGTTAACATTCTTTCTTGGTCCTCAAGTAAAACAATTGAAGGAAGGAAATTTTATTTATCAAGAAAAATATGCTAATGATCTTGTCAAAAGGTTTGGACTGGAAAAGTGCAAAAAGACCGACATACCGATGTCAAGTTCTTTGAAGATAGACAAAGATGAAGAAGGGAAGAAAGTTGATCAAAAGCCGTACAGAGCATCATTGGTTCACTTCTTTATCTTACCTTTCTAGACACGACATTTTGTTGAGTGTTTGCATTTGTGCTAGGTTTCAATCGATCCTAGAGAATCCCATCTCGGTCTTTGCGAAACGTATTATTAAATACGTTGCTTCATCTTCAAGCATCGGTCTTTGGTATCCTAAGAAGGGAGACTTTAATCTTCCGGGGATATTGACGCAGATTTGGCCGGTTGCAGAGTTGATAGAAAGAGCACTTCGGGAACTTGCCGGTTGCTTGGAACGGGGATGTGTCTTGGTTTTCAAGGAAACAAAGCACGTGGCTCTCTCAACAAAAGCGAGTATGTAGCTCTTGGAAGTTGCTGTTCGCAAATTCTATGGATAAAACAACAGCTACAAGACTTTGGAATTGAAGACTCATGCACAGAGATTAGATGTGACAACACCAGCGCAATCAATCTCACTAAAAATCCAATCCTTCACTCAAGAGCAAATCATATAGAGATTCGACATCATTTCATTAGAGATCATGTTCAAAATGGAGAAATCTCGATTCAATTTGTTGATTCAAAAAATCAACTAGCGGATATATTCACAAAGCCTTTGGAGAAAAATCAATTCGATTTTATCCGTTCCAAACTCAACATTTTGAAGCTTGAGGAAGTTAAAGTCTAGAGACTCTCCAACCCTCAGACTCAGACATTCATGGCTATATACCGTAAGTTGTTATTATATTCAATCTCGAAAAGGTACGATCATTAGTTCAGTTAATTTATAATTTTCGTGAAAAACGGAATCTTGTCTTTTCAAAAAGATTAACTTCTATTTGGCAGTTATCGATTTTAAAAGAGGCGTCTGTTCATTTTCCTTTGTGCCGATTGGTTTTTCCTTTTAAAGCGAGTTATATATATACAGATTTTCCTCGCTTAAACTTCAAAACCCTAAAAAGGCATTCTCCTCCCAAACTCGTCTCTACTTCGTGTTCATCTTCGAGAAAGTTGTCATCTTTTCTTGGGAAAGCAAATAAAGGAATCTTTCAACGACAATGAAGGATGTCTTCTTCGAGAAAGTCTTCAAGAATCGCGAACAGGGGACCATAGAGAATGAGGGAGGGGCCTACCTATTTCGATCTCACCGAAGAGGAAGATTTACCGAGTCAGCAACAGAGCCCGATTCACTCTCCACCACGTCACTCTTCACCATCTACCCCACAAAGTGCGGGTCAACAACCGGAGGAAGAAATAATCGAGGATGCAGACCCGATTTGGGAATTGCTCCGAAAGGAAAGGCTGAGGAAGCACTTGCGAACATTCCAAGTGACCCTCGTGTATCGGGACTGAATCCGACTGACGGGAACGATGATGATAAAATGTTCAGTGAATTTCAACCTAGAATGGGTGTTGCTACGAAGGTGAAGGGAAAAAGGATGGATTTGTTTAAATCGAAGGAACAGGAGAATCTGTTCTTGATTTGTTGAAACGAGGGGTGATAAACCCTAGGAGTGTTGATTTCGATTTCTTGGATGCCATTAATGTGAACTTAAGGGAGAATTTCAATCTGCTTCAACTTGAGCAATTTTGCTCCGATACCACAGACGGTTATGCTCAATTGACAGCATACTTCTATTTGAATCTTAGCTTTTTAGATGCGAATAGAATATTCTTCAGTGTTCGAGACCAAGTCTTTGAGGTAGATGTGGACATGTTGGCAGATATAATTGGAGTTGAAAGAGAACGCTATCAACCGATCAAAGTTTCGATTGCTCGTGCCACACTGGAGCTTGTCAAAGACAGGGATACAGAGGGAAGAATTACCTACACAAGAATGCATGCCATCAACATCTTACTGCACAAAATTGTGATCAACTGTATCAGGCCAAAGTTTACATCCAAGACTGACGTGTCTAACTCCGAGGCGAAATTGATGTACGCGATCAATTCAGGGAAGAAGTTCTCTCTCCCTCACACCATTCTCTTTCACATGTACAGAGCAATGGTGAAGGACAAGGGCCAATTGCCTTATCCAGGTCTTGTGACCAAGATCTTCAGACACTTGAACATTGAACCTCCACATACTCTTTGTGTTCGACCATGCGACAAAATGGTGGTGGGTTTGAAAATGCTGACAAAAATGCGTCCGACGAGCTTAATAAGGCAATGGAGAAGTTCAAAGTGAAGACTCCGGTATCTTCGCATCAAAGAGAAAAGGGAAGGAGCCCATGTGTGCTCCATCCAAAAGAAAAGAACTCTTATCTTGGAGGATGAAGATGAAGAGGAAGATCTCACTATCTTTGCATTGAAAAGGACCGGACGTTCGCACCGAATCAACGAACGACGAAGAAAGGAAAAGAAGCAAAGAGGAAAAAGAACGAGAGAGAAGAAGAGGGACAATCAAAGAACGAGAGAAGCGGAGAGGAGCAACAAGAGAAAGAGAAAGAAGATGAAGAAAAAGAAGCTGAAGAAGAAGGAGAAACAAAGTGAAAGAAAAGTCTGCAGATGAAGCCGGAGAGAAAGGGAATCAAGATGCTAAAGAGCATGACCATCACTCTTCCCCAATTGAGGTCTTATAGACAGGGGGAGATGGCGAGCAAGGAAGGACTACACCACATGCTGTCAACAGTGAAGGTGTGAGTCGCTCACCAGCAAATCTAGAAGATTCTCAAATGCCTAAGGAAGGACATGATACGTCAACACCAAATCTGCTCGATTACACCGAAGTTCCATCGTCTGCCTTCACTCCATCTGAGAGAGAAAATGCGAGCACACAGACAGACAATACAGCAGATTTTCGTTGTATCCTTGATGTTCTTCTGGAAATGCAGGGTGAAATCTATGCTCTGGACTGTGAACTTCAAGTCCTGAAGAATGCTGGACAAGCATCTTCTGTTACCCTGGCAAAACGTTTCTATCAGTCTAGTCTGGATAATTGCGGACCTTCGTTTAGAGTCCGAAGACTTTCGGATCACCAGACTCAAGCACTCATTGACAGTTTTTTCTAATCCAAAGGACGAAGGCAATCCAGAGCCGAAGTATTTGGTTGAGGATTTAGTCATATCCTCTGGAGAAGATCTCTTGGCTGGATAAATATAACGGATTCTTTTATTCGTAATCAAGATCGTTTGAAGATCCGATGGTCGACGAAATATTCTTGGAAGGTTCTATTCTTGGAAACCAAGATCCTGGTTGTATGGGCGAACAAGATTGATGGGCTATCGTCAGGTTCCTTTAATAGCTCGAATGATCTTCTTGATTGATTCCGTCCAATGGGTAGATTGGAGGAATTCCTTTGGTATGTGCCAACGGGTATGATGGCATAAAGGAGTATAAAAGGAAGACGTTCTAGTTGCTTTAGTGCATGATCGATAGAGAAATTCCAGTCCGAAGCACCTTGATTATTAGTCGATACATTTTGAGCGAAATTGTATACACAAAGAGTGTCTATACTTAGTGATACCTTGAGCGAGTGTGGTAGATCATCTACACCGAGAAATCAAGGGAGAACAACGCCGTAACATCTCTTTGTTCATAGTGGAATCCAGCCAATAGGCTGTCAGTGCAGAAGAGTGGACGTAGGCTTGAAATAAGCCGAACCACTATAAACCGCGTGTTCAATTTTCTCTTCCCTTCTCTCAGTCTTACTTTGATTATTGTTTGTCTCAAATCTATCAACTGTCTAGTATTGTGCAATTATTGAGAAAAATCTTTTATATACCTATTCACTCCCCTCTAGGTACTTATACTAGCTATATCATCCTCTCGACTTCCTCCAACAGAGTAGTCTTCCCCACGCCACCAGGCCCATAGACCCCAATCACTTTTTGCTTCTCATCATCCAGAGCTTTCATTATGTCCCGAAAGATGGAAGCTCGCGGAATTGGTGATAGTGTCGCCCCCATCAGTGGCCGATAAATTCCCGTCGGAAGCACCTGGTGCATGCCCTGATGGAGTTCTCTCGTAGCAGACCATCTTGAGTCGACCCTCCTGAATGAGTTTCTAGATGGCCTGGGCTATCTTGCTCGCGTCCCTGCCAAGACAATAACGCTCCTTCGGGTTGGGAAGCCACCCGCAAAAGCAAGTTTCATTGGCTCTTCCATCGTTATTCAGCACGCCGCGCACCTTGCTGGCAGAGTTCTCTGCATCAATGTTCCATCTATCAACTTCGAGTCTTATATCCATCATGTTGTTTTTAGCATCATTGACGGAACGCTGCACCCCAACTTTCACTTCATGGAGCTTCTCAAGTTCTTCCCTAAGTTGGCCAACGTAGCTGTTGGTGAATATCACGTAGCCGCAGTGAAGACCGACCGGAGTCACCAGGTACCCTGCCACTTTGGAAGCTACCGACAAAACATCCCCCATTTTCCCACTTTTTGAATTCTTTCTGGTTTTCTTCCCTTCTTCTTCGTGGAGAAATGGAAGTTAAGAATCTATATATGCTGAGGAAGGTGAAACTGATGGAATCCAGAAACGAACTGACCGAAGAAAGGGAAAGATTCAATATGATGAACACACGGTCGTTCCAAGTATAAGAACGCGAAAGATTAGGTGAATGAGAGAGCGCTTCAAGCAGCAGGCGTGTATCGCGCGAGGCGTTAATATAGGTGCGGTCACTTTATCTTAGTTCCCAAAAATGTCCCTCTCGTCCTCCTGTGTGCACAGGCTGTACGGGGCTGTCATCTTAATCATATCTTATACAGCATCTATAAATTCTCCAAATGAAAGAATTGCCTCCCTTTGATTATGCTTGACCTCAAAGACGCTGATTAAAAAGAAGTGGGTCCACTCCGCGATTTCTTTTGTAGTAAAATTGCCTTCGCCCACTTTGCTTGGGGAATGCGACGGTAGTACGGCTGTCTACCGCTATGTGGCATTCTGAAATTCCTTGCTAGCCATTTGGGGTGCTCCAATTAGTGTCTTGTATTGAAATCTATGGCCGAGTTTAAATGGATAGATCTTGGAAGAGGATGACTTATCTTTGGCCATATGTATCGTGAATTAGAATCTATGGATTTGTAATTTTAAGTGTTTAGTTATTTAATTTTACCCTATAGTTCAATAAGATTTAATTAGTATTTAAAAAGGGGATTAAAATTGATTTTAATTAGGTTGGGCCTTAGGCCCAATAGCTTGAGCTCTTGGTGGGCCGAATGGCCGGCCCATTGAGGCCCATGAAGAGGTGACCATCGACCAAGGAGGGGAAGAGCGGCCAGCCCACTTCTTCCAAGCCCAAGCCCAAGCCCACCTTGCATGAGCTTTGCCAAGTGGCAAAAGAGGATTACATGCATTGGCTTGTGGAGAGGCACATCATGATTGCCAATGATGGAGTTTTGGGGAAACAAAAGGGGGAGAGAGAGAGTGACCGGTTGAGAATTCGGCCAAGCCAAAAGAGAGAGAGGGAGTGGCTGGTTTTGAGAGAGTGAGAGAGAGAGAGAGAGAGTTGCAAGAGAGTGAGGAACCGAGAGAGAGAGAGGGAGAAGCCGAGCGAGGGAGGAGGTCCGCTCGTCCGTCGCCGTCCATCCGCTTGTTCGTCGCCATCCGTGTGCCGTTGTTTGCTCGATTTTGGAGGCAAGTTAGGATCAATTTCTACTCTTTCATGTATGTCTTGCATGTGTGGTTGAAATCTTGGATGTTTAGAGGCAAGGAACCGAAGCTAGTGTGGTTTGTTTTTGAAAATGCTTGCTGATCTCGTGTAAACCGCCTGACCCAGAAACTTGTGGAGGCTTGCATGCATGTTTCGAGTTGGATTTCGACTTCGACTCCTTCATGAAAGTTGTAGAAAACATCTCAAAATATAACATACTAAAATTTGGGACAAAATGGTTGAGATTTAAGGGGAAAAACTATCTTCCTACGAAGACACTAGATCTGGAACTGCTTTACTGACCTTTTGGTAGTTTTGTGGGTTGCATGTTGATTTTTACCGAGAATTTCCCTTCGACTTCTTCATCCAACTTGTAGAGAACATCCTAAAGACTAACATACTCAAATTTGAGGTAAAATAAGCAAGTTTAGCCTAGTGAATCGACTTACATTTGAAGACGGTCAATCTGGAAACACGGTACTGGACACCCGAGACTTCTTGGACCCATATGGTGACTATTATTTGGAAATTTTGCTTAGATATCTTGATGCAAGTTGTAGGGGACCTCGTGAAGTAAAACATATCCAAATTTCAGAGGAAAAAAAGAAGAATAAGTGGGTGAAAACTTGATATTTCGGAGATAGCTATACTGGACGTTTTGGTTCTAGAATCAGGAGCTTCGGACGCATATAGAAAATTATCTAGAACAAATATCGCCTAGATGTCTTCATGAACAATCTAATTTAGTGTCTTATCTATAACCTGGTAAAATATCATAATTTTCAGAGGTCATTCGGGTATTTTAATTGAATTATTTCAAAAACTGCACAATCTGTTTCTATCCGAAATTGCATACTGTATTTGTGTGAATTATACCTTCTTGTGTGAAACTCTTTTGGGCATGTGTTCTTCATGAAATTGTTATCTTATTGACTTGTCTATGACATGTCTTGATTTCATGATTTTTGAGAATCATATGGATATTTAATTTAAATATTTTCTAAAATGGTACAAGCTGGAATTTAGTAAACTTCAAAAGGCATGTGATATGGACTATTCTAAATTGCATGGACTCCATGAATTGTATTGTTATGAGTGATTGTGTCTTGCTGCATGTATGATGATGATTTGAGATGCATGTATGAATTCAAAGGATGAAAATGATCTTGATTGCCATCACATCACATGCCATGTTAAAATTGAACTATAATTGAAGATGTGAATTGAGATAAATGAGAAGGCCGTCGGAGGTGTGAGCCGACGATGCCCCGGGAGTGTCGGGATGCCTGGCTAGAAGGGTACGGCCGGTTGCTCGATGGCTTGGAATGGCCGGATGCCGGAGGGTCCTCGGGAGTTTCAAGATGCCCGGAGCATGGGGAGCCGGAAGCTCGGTAGGTATTGTGCCGAGGGATACTTCGCGATGCCAGTTGGGGTGCGAGATGCCTGGCTAGAAGGGTACGGCCGGTTGCCCGGCAGGTATTGTGCCGGAGGGTCCTCGTGATGCCAGTTGGGGTACGAGATGCCCGGAGCGTGGGGGTGCCGGATGCCCGGCAGGTATTGTGTCGGAGGGTTCTCGCGACACCAGGATTGGGCGCAAGTGATGAATGTGGGATGCAAACATTGGTCCCGGGAAAGAGAAATGTGGCGGTCCAATATGAAAGGATGAAATTGAGAAATTGAAATTGAAATATGCATGATGGTATATGCATGTGATATGATGATGATATGTGCATGGATGCATGGTAATGATGATGGTACATGTAATATGATGATGATATGTGCATGGATGCATGGCAATGATGATGGTACATGTGATATGATGATGATATGTGCATGGATGCATGGCAATGATGATGATACATGTGATATGATGATGATATGTGCATGGATGCATGGCAATGATGATGGTACATGTGATATGATGATGATGAGTGCATGGATGCATGATGATGGTAAGTGCATGGATGTATGTGCACCTATGGCATGGTGGTACATGTGACATGATGATGGTAAGTGTATGACATGATGGTGATGACTATATGATGATGTATGTACATGAGGTATGATGACATGTGCATGATATCAAGGTAAATTGTGCATGGATACTTCAATAACATGTAATGCTATGATTGTGATGATTGTGTGGCATGATACATTGAGTGGTTTATTGGTCCTTTACCTGCTGAGTGGTTATACTCACCCCTTCGGGGACCAACATTTTAGATTAGTAGATGGATTGAGCGGTTGGATATGACTGCGAGGAGGAGGATAGCAAAGGAGGGAACTTTTGGACGCCGACACTGGTTGATGAACCTTAAGCATACGATTGTGGGAGGAGAAGTTGGTCATCTTTTGAAGTATAGCCGAGTATAGAAGACTGCGGCATTTTGATGTACCGATGAATGATGTCCATCTGGTTTAAGTAAATAAAAGTGTGTGGCTTTTACCTATAAATGTTTAGTTGGTATGCATCGTTTTCTTAATATAGTGAAGGGAGTTGTTGGATATGCTTCCGTATATAAATTGCGTAAGGGACCGATCTAAAAGATGTAAACCCCTAGGTTGTATGGACCCGCTGCAATTGAAATCGTATTAGAGTGACATGTTATTAGGAAAAGTGAATGGTAAGCGAATTGTGGCGACCCTAATCGGATCGGGGACCGTTGAGGGGTGCCACACGCTATCATCACCCATCAACCGTTTAACACATGCTTAGATCCAGCATTTTGTAGCAGCGAGACACTAATCTCCACTAAGGACCGATGTATATGGTGGGGTTTCAAAAATCATGTATAGGTAAAATTAACAAAAGAACGCAGCGGAAATAAAATTATATTTTATATATGATTCTCCGAAGGTGTTGTTCATGCGTTTTAATCAAAAATCTAAATATAAAAGGGTGTTAAACGAATTACCTCTCGAAGCGCGCTTTAAACAAGTCGGTTCGAATGTTCTACGTTCGAGTCCCACAAGCGTCGGACCTCTAGTTTAGACATACTAACAATGGACGTCGAACGGAATAGAGAACTTTTGGATAATCACCACCACGATCGTGCTAGCAATCTCGTGGAGACAATCCGCTGTATCCTTAATGTTTTAGTCATGGCCCGAACTAGAGAGAATTCCTTTTCGTTTTCGCTCTCTCAGACACCAAACAAAAAACTCTATTTCTCTCTATTTTAGCAGCCCTTCAATTTGTTCTCGAAACAATATTTTTAATTTTACAAAAATAAAACCGATTAGCAACGGTTGCTAATCGATGGACGATCACCAACCGTTGCTGATCGTCCGCTAAGCACGAACAATCGTGCATGAGCAACCGCTCATGCACGATCTTGGCATGATGGTCAGCAACCATTGACCATCATTGCTTTGTGCATGTGACATGTATGAAGCTCAATTTGTTTCTTATTAGTTATTAAAAGGAATTCATTAATTAATTAAACGAATAAATAAATAATTAATCAATCATTTTTAAAAATAAAAAGAACATAATCTTTATATGTATATTTGAGAATACATTAACATATATTTACAATAGGCATGTATGTGCATCATATGCAAATAGGCTTGTGACTATAATAGAAATTAAACTAAATCTCATTTAATTTAATTTCAAATCGACACAATTTGATTGCAGTAATTGCAAACACATTTGCAACATAATTTCTCTCTTGTTCCACGTTATCCTAACGGTTTATGGTGTGTGACATCCCTAGGTTCATCGTTAAGCTAGTAGTAAGACTTGTACTAACACATTAGTACTCTTAAAAGAATTAATTGTCCCGATAAATCTTTTAGGTCCTACAAGCCATGATTAACATCTAGCAATATGTCATGGCTACCCAGATAGTGTAAATATTTAAAGAATATAATGAACCTGTCAGCTTTGGCGATAGTATAATTCAATCCCTCTATCTTACTATGTCCTGATCAAATAAAGACCATGGAATATTTGTCAAGTCACCAATTCAATCATATGCACAAATCTAATTGACACACATTTTATTTGAGACATAAACAATTTATTCTTAGTTACAACCTCGGTCGATGATTTCAATGCAGTGTCATAATTAGATCTCATAGGACATCATTATTATACCTTCCGTGTAATAAAGAGACAGATTCCATATTGCGCACACGTGCAACTTCGTATATGAACAAATTACGACCATCAGGTATAAAGACGGATCAACGACCCGGCATTATGTGCACCTATGAACCATAGTTGTTCGACACACAAGTTAACACTGTGCCTCAGGTCTAAGGATTATTTACACAAGACCAAAGCATGAACAATTAGACATTGACCACACTAAACTTCCGTGTCGCTAATCGTTCCATATGCGTCACGTTCAGTGAACTTGTCTAATACAAACACTTGTGTTCTTAACTCAGGCATCACAATACCCAATGACTTGTGACTCATCATTCCCTTAAGTATCCAATACTTAATGATGAAGTTATGAATACACCGGTCTTAACAGGATTATTAATATCCACTCAATAATCCATCGACCGGAAACGATTTAAAGATTCAGTCTAACTATGAACCCGTCACATATATTCTCGACGTCTCAAGAATAGGTCTAGTTGCAACTGATCTTATGGAACCATTCATAAATATAAAATAATTGGACAAATGAATGAATACGTCATTGCCATTAATTAAATAATAATAATGAAAGTACAACTAAAATCCCTAATATATAACTATTACATAGTAACTTTATGGCATACATCCAACAATCTCTCACTTGCACTAAAGCCAACTTGTTTGGTACCTCAAACCCATTTTGTCAATATGCCTTTCAAAAGAAGACTGAGGTAAGGCCTTAGTGAAGGGATCTGCCACATTTTCCGCTGAGGCAATTTTTTGCAAGGCAATATCACCTCTCCCAACAATTTCTCCGATGAGATGGAAGCGTCTCTCAATGTGCTTGGACTTCTGGTGAGACATTGGTTCCTTAGCTTGAGCTATCGCTCCATTGTTGTCACAAAATAATGTAATCAGCTGCTCAATTGAAGGAACGACTCCAAGTTCAGAAATAATTCTTCATCTAAGCGGCTTCCTTTGCTGCTTCAGAAGCGGCTACATACTTTGCCTCAGTGGTGGAATTGGCAGTTATGCTTTGTTTGGAACTTTTACAACTAACTGCACCACCATTGAATATAAAGACAAACCCAGACGTAAACTTATAATCATTAGGATCAGATTGAAAATTGGAATTAGTATAAGTTACAACTTTAAATTCTCTTTCTCCATATATCAAGAATAGATCCTTAGTCCTTCACAAGTACTTAAGAATTTCTTGATTGCTATCCAGTACTCTTCTCCTGGATCAGAATGATATCTACTAGTAATACTTACAGCATGTGCAATATCAGGTCTAGTATATAGCATAGCATACATTATGCTTCCAATAGCGGATGCATATGGTATTTTTGCCATTTGCTCTCTTTCTTCAGGAGTGTTTGGACACATCTCCTTAGAAAGACGGATCCCCTACCTAAAAGGTAATAATCCTCTCTTGGAACATTGCATGTTAAACCGTGTTAACACTTTGTCTATGTAAGTAGACTATGAGAGGCCAATCAATCGTCTTGATATATCTCTATAGATCTTGATACCTAAAATGTAGGTTGCCTCTCCTAAATCTTTCATGGAGAATTTCTGTGACAAGAATAATTTTATCAATGATATCATTGGTACATCATTTCCAATCAAAAGTATATCATCGACATACAAAACTAGAAATGCAATTGCACTCCCACTGATCTTCTTGTATACACAAGGTTCATCCGGATTTTTGATGAAGCCAAACGATTTGACTACCTCATCAAAACGGATATTTAAACTTCTGGAGGCTCGTTTGAGTCCATAAATGGATCTCTTAAGCTTACACACCTTCTGTTTTTCACTATTGGATTCAAAACCCCGTGGCTGTTCCCTATAGATGTCCTCATCAAGAAAACCATTTAGAAAAGCCGTTTTGACATCCATCTGGAATATCTCATAATCAAAGTATGCAGCTATAATCAACATAATCCGAATGGATTTTAGCATGGCCACAGGTGAGAAAGTTTCGTCATAATCAATTCCTTCTTTCTAATGATATCCTTTCGCCACCAGCCATACTTTGTAAGTTCCAATCTGACCTTCAGCATTCATCTTCCTCTTGAAGATCCATTTACAGGCAATTGGTATAATACCATCAGGTAGGTCAATTAAGGTCCAAACTTCATTGGAATACATTGAATCCATTTCAGATTTCATGGCTTCTAGCCATTTACCAAAATTGATGTCTGACATCGCCTCCTCATAGGTTTTAGGATCACCATGTTGATCACTATCATTCACAATGAATAATGGTTCAATATGATCAACCGAGTGTCTATAATGAGTAGGTGGGCGAGACGTCCTCGTACTTCTCCTAAGGGGTTGTGTATCAGAAGCTCCCACTGAATTAGAGATTGGTATATGAACTCGGTTGTTTGGTACTTCATTATTTTCTTCTTGTAAGACTATTTTCCGCCCAGCACCACCTTCTTGGACGAATTGATTCACCGAAAAAGAAGCGTGCTTGCTTATGAAAATTCTTTGGTCTGAATGAAAGTAGAAGTAATATCCAAGAGTTTCCTTTGGATATCCAATGAAGCGACCTTGTTCAGATTTTGCCTCCAATTTTTCCATTTTCAGTTTTTTCACGAAAGCTAGATAACCCCAAATCTTAATATGATTAAGACTAGGTTTCCTACTATGCCATATCTCATAGGGCGTAGTTGGAATAGATTTGGATGGCACTCTATTAAGTATATATTCAGTTGTCTCAAGGGCATATCCCCAAAGGGATATTGGCGAATCGGTGTAACTCATCATAGATCGCACCATATCTAATAAAGTACGATTTCTTCGTTCAGGTACACCATTATGTTCTAGAGTTCCAGGAGGTGTCCATTGTGATAAAATGCCATTCTCTTTAAGATAGTCCAGGAATTCAATACTAAGGTATTCACCTCCTTGATCTGATTGAAGAGCCTTAATACATTTTCCTGTTTGTTTCTTAACTTCGGCCTTGAATTCCTTGAACTTTTCAAATGATTCAGATTTATACTTCATGAGGTATAAATAACCATACCGTGACTGATCATCAGTGAAGGTAATGAAGTAATTATAACCATCTCTAGCAGTTTCATTAATTGGTCCACATACATCTGTATGTATTAATCATAATATGTCAGTAGCTCGCGCACTTTGTCCCACAAAAGGGCGCTTTGGTCATTTTTCCTAGAAGACATGCCTCACAAGTTGAGTATGACTCAAAATTTGATGGATCAATGTATCCATCATTACTCAACTTGTTAATTCTGTCTTCTCCAATATGACCTAATCGGAGATGCCAAACATACTTTTTATTTGGACCATCTCTAGGGCGTTTATTAGTTATGGCATTTATATCAATTCTATTTTGCTTATTGACATCGGTAATCGCATTACCGGACATTATAATAGTATAAAGATTATTGGTTAATAAGCTAGAACCAACACATCTTCTATCATGATAAATAGAACATACATCATCAGCAAAAGAAAATTCATAATTCTCTTTACCCAAACCAGGTATAGAGATGATGTTCCTAACAGCATTCTTATAATGCAAACAGTTCTTTAAAGCCAATACATGTCTAGAAGGCAAACATAAATGAAAAGTCCCTATAGCTAATGCAGCAACTCTTGCTCCATTGGCAAATGTCAGGACAATCTCATTGCGCCCTAGCATCCTGCTTATTTCTAGATTCTGCAAAGACATACAAATATGTGAAGTTGTAGCAGAATCTAGAACCCATGAGCTGGATTCAGCACTAACCATAAGATTAGTTTCAATAAGCATAGACACCATACCTTCATAAGGTTGGTCCTTGGGCTTGACCTTCAAGCTTGCGAGGTACTTCCTACAATTCTTCTTCTAGTGGCCCTTGACACCACAGTAATGACATTTCCCTTTATCAATCTTGGGTTTTGGTTGCACAACAGGTTTGATAGGCCTCTTCCATTTCTTTTTCTTTAAAATAGTCTTGCCTCTTGAAGAATAAGCCTTAGCCATAGTCACTACATTTGGTCTCGTGTTGTGCATTTCCTTCTCATAAACTACCAGCATGCTATGTAACTCAGCAAGAGTTTTCTCCATCTTATGCATGTGAAAGTTTTGGACAAAACCAAAGAAGGAATCGGATAAAAATTGGAGGATCAAATCCACAGCTAACTCATTGTCCATAACGAGTATCAGCATAGCCAATTCTTCAATGTGCCAGATCATTTTCAAAGTATGATCATTATCTGATGATCCTTCAGCCATCCTCATACGGTACAATACCTTAGATATCTCATATTTAGAGGTTTGACCATTCTCATCAAAGTATTCCTTTAAATGCAAAATAACCAACCTAGCATCCTCCATAGATTCATACTTCTTTTGTAATTCATTATTCATCAAAGCAAGCATATATGACCTAACTTTTAAGTCATCGTCATGCCACTTATCATAAGTGACACGCTCCTCTTGGGTCCCACCCTTAGGAAAAGAGGTTGGCATCTTTTCATCAAGCACATACCCAATTTTTTCTGAATTGAGAACAATTCTCAAATTCCTCACCTCAGTGAAGTTGGGTCCAGTCAAACAATTCTTGTCAAGTATGGAAGCGAGTGGGTTTGTGGTCACCATTTTTAGAGTAATAGTATATCTATTCCGGAAAATAAATTGTTAGCCGTTGTATCTTTCAAAATAACTATTTCATTTTGGCCTTTAAATGAAATAGATCCTCCCACTAAATTTATATTCGAATCCCATACTCTTTAAGATGGGAAGTGGTAATCTTTGTAGGGTAAAGATTACTAGTGGGGATTGGAGTCCCATTAATCCAAAGCCCACCTCACCTAGCAGTTATTGGTGTTCTATGAACTTAGTGAGTGAACCAACTTGTTCAACGCATCATATGCGAGTCCCAATCATAACTTCAGCCTTTAGACCATGAAAGCCTCACCTAACAGTTATTGGCATTATGATCATAGTTAAGTCATGCCCATCGTCTCATGCAAGTATTGAAAACACAAACGATTTTCTCACCTAACAGTTATTAGAAATCATTTGGCTCCAACCCCATAGCATCACATGCATAATGGAGTGGTCCAATATTATGAATGGTAATTAACCCCTATGTATCCATAGCCAGTCAGTTAACCACTATAATATTGGATCAAACCACGATGATGGAAGGCCACGAGTCCGAAACCCGTTTCGACTTAATATTATTAATAATGAGATTTTGGTCGTTATTAACGGTCTCACTTTGCACATTAACAGGTTTAACATGCACGATAACATAAACACAATAAATAAATGGATATCACATAAACATCTATCCTACGTGGTGATCATGGAATTATGGTTCAATGAGTCTCGAGCCAAAGAGACCCATTTAGCCATTTTAATGTTTTAATAATATGGACTTGATCTTCACTTTTTCTTCATTCTTTGAACTCTTCAAAGACTAGACCCAGAGAGCTCACCGGTTTAATGGCTCCTCCAATGGCTTCTCCTCTCTTGTAGTATTTACATCAATAATTGAAATACTACACTATACTAAAATTACATTTCATAAAAATAAATATAAAAGGAAGGACGCAGCCTCCATTTAATAATTACAACCCCAAAAATGAATACCTATAATTATCATACATTCATCCATACAACAATCATAACGATTATGGATTTTTCCATGATCACCACCCTTCCTTATGAGCCATAAATTCAAAATTTAAAGCTCTGGAAGGTAAAGATAAAATTCTGCATTTAATCAAATTTAAAGTCGAACAACGCAAACCATATCAAGAAATCAATATTGATGAAACAAATTTCACGAGCATGATTCCGAATGGAAGTTACGTTGTCAACTTTAAATTCACAATCATGAATCATTCGCAAAATATAAACATAAAGTATAACAAGTTACGGATTTTTGATTCAAAATTGATTTAGTTCTAATTTTTGCTTATTTGATTAAATTTATCACATAAATTAATCAACTTCTATATGCCACATAAGAGCAAGAGAACCAATTCTCTTAACAAAAATAAATTGGCCATTAGAATGCAAAAATATATTTGAACTATAAATCAATTAAACGCATGAAAAACGCCTAAGGTTGGCTCTAATATCACTGTTGGGGTTTCATTAATCATGTATAGGTAAAATTAACAAAAGAACGCAACGGAAACAAAAATATATTTTATACATGATTCTCCAAAGGCGTTGTTCGTGCGTTTTAATTAAAAATCTGAATATAAAAGGGTGTTAAACGAATTACCTCTCGAAGCGCGCTTTAAACAAGTCGGTTCGGATGTTCTACAATTCGAGTCCCACAAGCGTCGGACCTATAGTTCAGACACACTAACAATAGGCGTCGAACGGAAGAGAGAACTTTCAGATAATCACCACCATGATCGTGCTAGCAATCTCGTGGAGACAATCCGTCGTATGCTTGATGTTTTAGTCACGGCCCAAACTAGAGAGAATTCCTTTTCGTTTTCGCGTCTCTCAAACACCAAACAAAAACCCCATTTCTCTCTATTTTAGCAGCCCTTCAATTTGTTCTCAAAACAGCATTTTTAATTTAAAAAAAATAAAACCGATCAGCAACGGTTGCTAATTGATGGACGATCAGCAACCGTTGCTGATCGTCCGCTAAGCACGAACAATCGTGCATGTTCGTGCATGAGCGGTTGCTCATGCACAATCTTGGCATGATGGTCAGCAATCATTGCTTCGTGCATGTGCACGAATTCGTGCACATGCATGAAGCTCAATTTGTTTTTTATTAGTTATTAAAATGAATGAATGAATTAATTAATTAATTAATTTTAAATGAATAAATAATTAATTAATCAATCCCTTTTAAAAATAAAAAAGAACATACTCTTTATATGTACATTTGAGAATACATTAACATGTATTTACAATGGGCATGTATGTGCATCATATGCAAATAGGCTCGTGACTATAATACAAATTAAACTAAATCTCATTTAATTTAATTTCAAATCGAGACAATTCGATTGCAGTAATTGCAAATACATTTGCAATATAATTTCTCTCTTGTTCCACGTTATCCTAATTGTTTATGGTGTGTGATATTCCTAGGTTCATCACTAAGCTGGTAGTAAGACTTGTACTAACACATTAGTACTCCCAAAAGAATTAATTGTCCCAATTAATCTTTTAGGTCCTACAAGCCATGATTAACATCTATCAATATGTCATGACTACCCAGATGGTGTGAATATTTTAAGAACATAATGAACCTGTCAGCTTTGGCTATAGTGTAATTCAATCCATATATCTTACTATGTCCCGATCAAACAAAGACCATGGAATATTTGTCAAGTCACCAATTCAATCATATGCACAAATCTAATTGACATGCATTTTATTTGAGACATAAACAATTTATTCTCAGTTACAACTCCGGCCGAGGATTTCAATGTAGTGTCATAATTAGATCGCATAGGACATCATTATTATACATTGCATGTAACAATGAGACAGATTTCATATTGCGCACACGTGCAACTTCGTATATGAACAAAATACGGTAATCAGGTATAAAGACGGATCAACGACCCGGCATTACGTGCACTTGTGAACCATAGTTGTTCGACACACTAGTTAACACTGTGCCTTAGGTATAAGGATTATTTACACAAGACCAAAGCATGAACAATTAGACATTGACCACGCTAAAAGCTTCCATATCGCTAATCATTCCATATGCATCACATTCAGTGAATTTGTCTACAAACACTTGTGTTCTTAACTCAGGCATCACAATACCCAATAACTTGTGACTCATCATTCCCTAAAGTATCCAATACTTAATGGTGAAGTTATGAACACACCGATCTCAACATGATTATTAATATCCACTCAATAATCCATCAACAGGGAACGATTTAAAGATTCAATTTAACTATGAACCCGTCACATATATTCTTGACGTCTCAAGAATAGGTCTAGTTGCAACTGATTTTATGGAATCATTCATAAATATAAAATAATTGGACAAATGAATGAATACGTCATTGCTATTAATTAAATAATAATAATGAAAGTACAATTGAAATCCCTAATATGTAACTATTACATAGTAGCTTTAGGGCATACATTCAATAGTATAGTCTAGATTCCGATTCAGAGAATGCTCTCCAACCTTAGTCCCATCACGAGCTTTTAAAGTATCAGCTTTAATATAGCTGCACAATAGTAGAAGAATTGCCAAAACAAGTCAACTGGAGAACCAAAAAAATTAACATTTTATACAACATCCAAGAAAATATTGTATTTTAACTTGAATTGTGGAAAGTCAAAGTGCAATGGTATCTCCTGTACACGCAATGCAATGCAATTCTCCACAATCTTCGAGTACTGGGGTCGGATATAATAAGCTCTACCCATCCTCAGGAGAATTTGACTTTCTTCTTTATAAGCTTTATCCGTTACTGAACACAATAATTTGTCATACCACATGAACAACTATGATTGAAAATCTCTAATTGTTTGTGTGGTATGACACTTGTGCAGAGATTGCAATACTAAATTTCGGCTCGATAAGGTACGATGGGGCATCGACTCCTCTGGTGACCTTAGAAAATTGAATAAAAACGTGTAACAGGTTGTTCAGCTATTGACTTTTATTGTACCTAGAGTTGTCTATAATGTGGTTGTTGCTTTGCAAAAGAGGTGATATTCACTCAAATAAATACTTGTAAACTTCTAGAAACTATGGAAATCGGATAACGACACATTCTAGCTAAGAGGCCATTTTGCATTTAGTTTAAACCTTGTGGCTCAACACTCAATAGCAAGTAACGCTATATGCACCACCTCAATTAGGGCCACTATCCATTACTTCGCTTCATCAGAACTATACTATAGTTCATTATCGGTCAGATCATTTCTATAGAGTTTGGTTTGAAACTTAACATTGCCAGGCTCTACTTTCGAGATAATTGGAGAATATCTTTCTTCCCACCTGATTTTGACATTTGTTCCACACATAGACAATTTAAGAGATTAATAAATAAAAATCAGAAAAAAAAACTGCAGGAATTTTCCATTACCTCATCGATTTCTGATCTAAAATGGTCAAGATTACTATATTGACAAATCGTTAATAGAACTAAGACTAAACTGGTATAATTGAAAGGTTTATGACTAAATTAACTGTCGTACACTAGTTTTAACACTTTTTGAACAATTATCCCATTATTAACAATTACAACGACGACAATAACCACCACCACCAAAGAACCATTACCTCATTTTCTTACCATCAATCACCAATTTTGATTCAAGGATAAACATGTTATTAAATATTAATCCCAAGAGTAGATAGATACGTCAATATATGAATTTCTTCCACTGAGTTGCTTATGCATTACTTGTGCTTCTTATATTTTCTGTTCATACCATGAATACAATTTAGACTTGCTTAATTAGAATATGTCCAAATTAAGATCAACTATCAAACTGATGACGTACCTCGTGAGGAATCAATTTTCATAAGTTGCACCTTCTAGGTGGTGGCTCCTAGAGACATCTAATCCGTCTCTCTTTTGGTCAATCTCGACACCTTGGGCGGCACATTTCGAGATTTCGAGAGATCTATAACCTTTGGTCTCCAAGTACTCTATAGACTCTGGGCTATTGCGGCTTTCCATGGCTCATAGCTTGGGACAATCCTTCAGTTCAACACACCCAACTTGCATAGATTAGGTAATCTTTCGATTGAATCACAATAGGAAACTGTTAGGTGCAACAAAGATCCTAACGCCTGCAAACCTTGAGTCTCAATAGGTCTTTGTAATTGAGAGGGGTCCAAGGGTTGTAGCACGACAGATTAGGTGTCCTTATGGGGCCTTTTCACTTAGTAATTTGCAGGTCCCTCAACTTCACCAAGCCTTTTAAAATAGGAAAGTGCCAAGCAATCATCGATAATGAGAGTTGACAATTTTTCAAGTTTGTTTGATATATGGGGCAGCGTTACTATGTCACACACACAACACAACCCCCCGCGCCCGCGCCCGCGCGCGTCCCCTTCGGGCCCATCTATAGCGACATTAATTTTTGATTTCCCGAGATGCCATCCAGTCCAGTCCTCCAATGCCGGCGGACTGTCCAGCTGTCAGCATCAGCTTTATGCTTAGAGGTGAGTGAGTTCATACGCAGTCTTACACTGCAAAAAGTTTTCTCAAGTATTGAAATTGATTTGTGCACAAAAAAAAAAAGAAAAGAAAAGAAAAAAATGTGTGAAATTTTACGGGACAAACCATTGACCTCTAGTGATTGAGAACCTTTGTAAATATGCATCTGTTTTGATTCTGGCAATCCACGATTTCATTCTATTTTGAATAGCTGAACTTTGATGAAACAATATAACAATTTCCCTAAGATTAGCCTATTCTTAAGATCACAAATTCCTGATTAATCATTTCCATGCTTGAGTAGTGTCTGTCGCAAATCCAAATTGGTCGAGTTATTGGAGAATCAACTGAGTTTTATATAAATATATATGCTGTACATGATGACACCTAAAAATTAACTCGCAAGTCTACTCCACCACAAACACATTACTTTTCACGGTATTTTATTACTAGAGTAGCTAATGTATTTGTTTCAAATCTGTAATATGTTTTACGTCACCCCTAAAACTTTTGGAAGAAAGCATTTCGTGTGAGGCATCAAATGAAGCCTTTCGATTTCTTATTGTGGTCTTCTATTACCAAACATTGTATTTATGCAAGACACGAAAAGGATTTGTTTCCTATAATTAGATGCAATATCATTATCCACTCAGCGAAAGATAAACGATACGGTCGAGAAATGCTTGTTTTTCACCATAATCTAATATTTCGGAACTTAGCAACAACATTTCCTAAGCTTCCTTAGGGGAATGCCCATGACTTTTTTTAACGTTTCTACCACACCAATATATCTTCACAATAAAGAAAGAAACCAATGACCTCAAGAGTCAAAAGAAACTTTCCTAAAGTCGAAATGACATGATCTGAGAGACAATAGTAATCATCCGGAGGCGAGTCTCTTGTCACAAGTCTGTCGAAAAGCTGGAGGGCTTGATCAAAATACATTTTCCCTACTTATAAGAATAAAAAGGGTGTAAACACGCCCTCAAAGTAAGCCAAGTTGATCAGCTAGTCTTCGTCAACATAAAAGCTAGGCTTCTTTTCTTGAGTTTTGTACTTTATTATATATTTGTTGACGGAGAAATCTAAAGCTTTTGAAAGTTCGTGTGAACTGTTGAAAATAGAGTAACCGAAAGTGGACGAAGAAACGCCGAAGGTTGGTGTGAAATTTTGAATGCGAAGCTATGTATGTCCAGATAGTTGGTAGATAGAAGCATGCACAAGTTTTTCCTCGCTTTTTGATTTTGAGAGTTTTCGTCAAAATGGATTGAAAATAAAATTTCTTCTTTAGAAACGTTGACGGAAAAGTTGAGCTAAAATAAAAAGAAAAATAGAAAAAGTCAGAAGTAAAATCAAACATCCGACGAACTTCATTTCCTGTAAGAGTCAATCAAAACAGACGGGAAATTGGCACGGAGACGAGCCAAAAGATGTTTAGGGTCTGAATTAAGTATTTCTTATGAGTTTGATAGCTTGGAGTGCGTTTGATGATTATACAAAATTTCTATTCTCGGGATAGAAATGTATTTGGTGGGATTTTTAAATTTTTTTGTTTCTTTTAATTTTTTAATACTTTTATTATATTTTTCTCATTTTTCTTTTTTATTTTTATTTTTCCCTTCTTCTTCCTCTTTCTTTGTGGCCGGTTGCCGCCACCACCGCCATAGCCAGCGATTGGTTGGGTGAGGTCCTACGAGCTCACCTGACCATCGCCAAGGCTTGGCCTCACCTAACCTCACCTAGCCACAACGAGGCTCAGCCTCGCCGGGCCCCTGCCAAGCAATGCCGAATTGGAGGTGGCCTGGTGAGGCCAAGTCTTGCCGGTGGTTAGGTGAGCTCAACCTCGCCAGATTTGGGTAAGGGCCATGGTTGACGATTGGCCAGATTAGGGTTGGCAACTCTGTTGGAGTGTCATCGGGCCATGGCGAGGCTCGGCCTTGCTTTGGTTGGGCGAGGTCACCAGATTTGGGTGAGGGCCATGGCCGGTGATTGGCCAGACAAGGGTCACCAAGACACACGAGCCTTGCTGTGGCTAGGTGAGGGCCATAGTCGACGATTGGCCAAACGATTGCCGACAACGTTCGGGCGATGAGCCCGGCCAAGGCTTGACGACGCTCCGGCGGGGTCATCGCGTCGATGATTGGCCATACGAGGGTCACCGAGCCACATGAGCCTCATCATGGTTGGGTGAGGGCCATAGCCGACGATTGGCCGACGAGGGCCGGTAAATTTCAGGCGATGAGCCTAGCCATGGTTTGACGACACTCTAGCAGGGTTGTCGGCCCTTGGTTGGCCGAGGTCAATGACTGGCCGAAAGGAAGAAGAAAAAAATGAAAGAGAAGAAGAGAAAAAGAAAAAGAAAAAGAGAAGAACAAAAAATTAGATTCTAGGAATTATTCTCAGAAACAAAAAAAGTAATTTTTTTCTGCTTTTTATTTCTATTTTAAATCTAATTCTGCGAATAAAAATTAGAATTTTGTTTTCAAGAACAAAAAATTTATCACGCGGAGTTTTACTTTTTCCTTTTTCAAGAATAAAAGAACATAATCAGTTGTTATCAAGAGTTACCAAATACATCCTCATTTTCCCCTCCTTGCTTAAGAATGTCATGGTAAGGCTTTTTGTTTCTTTCTCTCGCAATCAACTTTTTGTCCCCACAAGTAAAAATATCATCCTCATTTTAGTGAAAGTGCTCTTTTGCGATCAAAATTGAAGACTTATCAAAATTGGGTCGAGTTCCATAAACGGCTCAAATTGGAGATATTAATTTAAGAAAGTCTTCGTGGAAGTTGAGTGGAAACTCATCAAAGTAGAGTCATAAACCGTTGTTGACGGGCATCGACCATACTTTTTGTGCTGGACGATTTTGTTTGGAGTTTCTCAACGACACTACAATCTTTGACAACAAACAAGTGAATACATTTGCCACCAAATATTATTTGAGTTCAAATCCATTTTTCCAAAGTTATTCGCATACTAATTTAGTTATCTCGAAATCGAGAATAAACTAGGAAATCTAATTTGCAACCTTAGACTTGCAAATCACTTAACCAATTACCTGATTGGTTTTTTTAGTTGACACTCTCTAAAGATTGGCATTATCTGAACCTATGCTATTCTCAGTATGCCTCACATGATGATGAACCCAGCGAAAATGAGTATACTTTAAACAGTGAATACACATAATATGTTGCTTACCTTGTGATTATGTG
This sequence comes from Eucalyptus grandis, assembly GCF_016545825.1. Lineage (NCBI taxonomy): Eukaryota > Viridiplantae > Streptophyta > Magnoliopsida > Myrtales > Myrtaceae > Eucalyptus > Eucalyptus grandis. Next base: position 29,797,772 of record NC_052618.1, on the reverse strand, counting down.
AGCTTAAATTATGCATGAATAGCTACGATACAACATCGTGTTACAAACATACAATCGTAAAACTTTATGACACCATTCAATTGTTCGAAAACTTGAGATATTAGATGAAAACATATCTAGCCCACTTTTCGATCACTAGGCCGAATGTCTAGGGGCGCTTGTCGTCCATTCTTAGTTTAAAAAAAGGTGGAAACTTCATGTCAAGATGAGTCAATTGCGACTCACGTTTTGAGTGATGTATATACATAGTTTGGAATTCTGTCATATCACCTGACCGCAAATCATGTGGAAAAGCCAGTCTTTTCGGAAATAGTGATAAGCACATAAGCAACACCCTGAATGTATGGTATATTCACGAAGTGAAGAATACACCATCTATTTTCAGGTGCTTTTCTTTTGCCCCCAAGACCCAATTTGATTGCTCCTCTCATCCGTCAGTAATTTGTCTGGCTTTTCATAGACTCATGTTTAAACTGCCAAAGTAAGATATAACTCAAAATCTTGACGATTAAGAATTGCAACATAATATGAAAGAACGTCTCCCTTATCAGTTGCGATCGACTGCAGTCGAATAATTAAAATTGGGTCATGAGCTGGACTCGCTTTGCTTTACACAATTAAGGAATTCAAGGGGAGATTTTTTTAGCATTAAAAATTGAGTGCACATGTATTTTGTACATGTACAACCTACTGGAAAACGATGGGACTTCTATTTTTTAGAAATGTAAATTTTTACGAGACCTTTTGTTAAATAGTGTCGCACGTCTCCATTTAGCCAATTCACTCTAATGGTAATGGACACAAGTTCCAGCTTCTCCTTAATGAGCATCATGATATAATTCTATCTTCGTTGAAGGTACTCACACGAATTTTGTCGGACTCTTAGACATGGACGAGACCTTCATCACATGTAACAAATTTTTTTATGTTTTCAGTTAGTGGCTCGAGAAAAGACAATCACATTTTCTCTCTTTCGATCTTACTACTTTTTCCTTGGGCTCTTCCTCATATCTTAACCCTATGTTCTGTATCTCATCTTTATTGCTCCTTTTTAATTCCATTTTGTTATCTTAATATTCGATCGTTATTACCCTATTTCATAGTCAAATACTCATGTTCTTCCACTATAGGCAGTTGTTCTAATAATCGATTCTGTAAGATTTTATGGGATCACTATTAACTATTTTAAAATTTTAAGTTGTTAAATAAAAGCGTGGTTCAATATTAGAGTATTCTAACAAATTCATCTATTAGGTGCAACTCAAGGATCACGCCCTAAATTGACTTACTTGAGAAATTGTCTACTTAAACAGCTGGACCAATCTTTAATCGATCTTAAAAAGATGTAACGAGGTGGCCCATCTTTCTAATAAATTAAGTTTCTTCTCCACATACAAACTACAAAAAGAGAGTAGGCCTTACGCAATCCTATCTTTACTAAATTAGTTAGTGGATGGAAAAATTACTAACTAGGAACATTAATATAGCTCGCTGGTTCTCTTTTCCATTTTTTTATTAATAGAAAAATCAAGTCAAGTAAAAAAGCACCTTTCCCGCAATGCTGCAGAAATTACACTCGCAACGATTGCCCTTTTTGTGCAACATGCATCGCAGCGATTTGATTAACATGAGGAGTCTTAGGACCGTTGAATGCCAACAGAGAGGGGAAAAGTACCAAAAAAGTCATAAACCTATTGCATTGGTACCAATTCAGTCCTAAATTTTTCAATTGAACCAATTCAGTACTAAACCTTTTACTATTGGTACCAATTCAATCCATCCGGCCAATTTTGGCCAGCCCGACGCTGACGTGGACGTTGGCCGGTGGCCGAACGCGACGTGGAAATTTTTATGATTTTTAATTATTTTTTGGAATTTTTAATTATTTTTTATTGATTTTTTTCTGTCTTTTTTTTCCTAGCGGTGGCCGACGAGCCTCCGGTGAGGCTCGCCGGCCACTGGGCGAGGGCCGCAAAGCCCTCGCCCGGCCTCTCCCAGGGCCGCCGGTGAGGACGCTTCGCCCGGATCTGGGCGAGGCCAGCCTCGGCCGCAGCCCTAGGCGAGGCCAGCCTGGCCGCGGCCAAGTAGCCCTCGCTCGGCCTCACCCGGGGTTGTGAGCGAGGCTGGCCTCACCCAGATCAGGCTAAGCCACCTCGCCCGCGGCCCCGGCGAGGCCGAGCAAGGCCGCAACCCTCGCCGGCTGGCGAGGGCCACTTAGCCTCGCCCGGGGCCGTGCGGCGAGGCTGGCCTCACCTAGATCCGGGCAAAGCCGCCTCGCCAGCGGCCGATCTAGGCGAGGCCAGCCTTGCCCGCGACCGGGAAAGGCCGAGTGAGGTAGCGAGGGTCGTAGCGCTCGCCCAGTGGCTGGCGAGCCTCACCAGAGGCTCGCCGGCCAACGCAAGGAAGAAGACAGAAAATAATAATAATAATAATAATTAATAAAAAATTTGAAAAAATAATTAAAAAATCATAAAAATTGCCACGTCGTATCCGGCCACCAGCCGATGTCCACGTCGCGTTGGCCGGCCAAAATTGGCTGGATGGACTGAATTGGTACCAATAGTAAAAGGTTTAGGACTGAATTGGTTCAATTGAAAAGTTTAGAATTGAATTGGTACCAATGCAATAGGTTTATGACTTTTTGGTACTTTTCCCCAACAGAGAGTGTTGTGTGCTGGTAATAAAACGTCGAAGGCTTAGAAATGGTGGAGATTGTCCTTTTAATATTATTAGTTGTCAAATATTAGTCTAGTATGAAATATTTTATTATCACGAGAATTATTACTGTGCTAAACTCTTTCAAAGCCTCATCATAATCCTCAACATAAATGTACATGTAAGTTTTATTTTTTTAAACATTCATTACTAGAATATTCGAAATCACAGAATATAACTTTAATCATGGAATATGACTTTTTAAATACTGAAGCATGAGAAATCATATTATAACTGGGTGTCCATAGTACTTTTCAGTCACAAGAGTTATAAATATTACATATTTGTTACAATTATCTTCAAAATATACAGATTTCTCTTCAACATATACTCTATTATATTCATCTATTCGTTTAGTGTGTTATACTATCTCTCTCTCTCAACACTCTTCATTTGTTGATTGCCGGTACGAAGGTTTAGTATGATGAATTTAGAAAGAGCTTTGAAATATGTATTATCGGATTCAAACTTGAGCGCCATTCACACGAAGAAGTTACATATTATACACGCCACCAGGTGACAACATTGAGTACATTACCACGAGAGCAAAGGTAAACATGACTAAATAGGTGGCTAGCCTGCGAGGAGAGGTTGAAAATATTAACATCCGCTTTAACACTAAAATTGTCGGCCGACATGACTGTTGTGGAGCTACAAACCATTTTTAAGAAGCTACACATGTCTAAATAAAAAAGGAAAGGCTAACAATAATACGCGATAGAAAAAAAAATGTTAAAGTAGCAAGGATGGGGATCTTTTGTGAAAAAAGAATTTGTAATGATACATAAAAATCAATAAGTGGGACATAGCACAAGCATGCCAAAATGAATTAGCATGGGCATCCAAAAACTTAATTTGGTTCTGGAGTATATGGACAAGAGATTTAGTTGATGCTTTAAATATGCCAAAACTTGAGTCCATTAAATTTCCCTCCTCCAGTCCCATAACATGTATTAACGGTGACTAATTTTCAAAAGCCTCCCTCTCATGGTATACAAACACACACATACATATATTTATAAATCATGTAATGTGCATAAATTTGTGTCACTAATTTTCTTTGACTAATTACATTAAAAGTACCTTGTCAAGAAAAAATTCAATATACAGCCAGGTTAGAGAACATACAAACAAATAGATAGAACAACTATTCGAGAGAATGAGGACAAATATTCGACAGGCCATGAATGATAGTGTGAAATAAAGAGCAGCGTCAATCAATAAAGATAAATTCTCCAATGGAATACCTCACAAATTATTTTAAGTATTTTGTTCTTGATGTGGTAAATCCAAGCCATTAAAATAGTTAATCAATTGAAATCGTAATAGAGAAAAGGTCAAAAAAGCTTATTGATAATAACAAAATCAGTAAATTAGCATCAAACTGTCAAGTAGACTTCTCCAAGTCAATCATTAATTAATTGAAATATGTAAAAGCAGAGTAGAAACAAGTTGTAGAATGTGAATGTATGGGAATGCAAAATGTGGAAGTCTTACTCCTCTTGTTACAATTTTTCATGCAAACAGATTTTGTAATTTCATATGAAAATAATTCTTTTAACTTTTCTAGGGATCGCACAGGCTATAATGCTAGTAGTCACAACAATAGTGTTTCGATTAACCTAAAACAATATTTAAAAATTAAAGCATGAATTCTAAAACATGTCATGATAATACACTAGAGTCCTAAAATTTGCACGGTTCATTAATCAAAAGCTGGTCCTTATTTGATGATCCTCTGATTGCTCATTGTATTAATATTGATATCTACTCATAGTAGGTCTCATAGTAGGTTCATATATTTCTCCCCTCCTTCCCACCCCCCCTCCCCCTCTTCAGGCTATTGCATGGTCAAGCATTGGCCAACAAACAAATTTTCCACCGTTGAAAATGCATACCAATGTTGGTTTGTTGTTCATCTCGACCTTACACAAAAAGGCAACGTATATAATAGATAGACAACATAAAATGCAAGGATCAACAATATCATAAGCGTGGAAACCAAAATAAATACACTATAAAAACAGACAACGACAATACACTCAAATCTGGACCGTAATGTAATATATTTTTTACCGTTCTTTGCATTTTTCCTTTGGTTTTGTAAAAAATTGAAGACTATTGACTTCAATGAACACCTAACACGAGCACCCTTTATCATTTCTGTTGCAGAATCTCAAACTAGATTTTGCTGTGGCCGAGTGGAAGTTGGATTTTGTGGTCGATTTGTATTTTTTTTTTCTTTTATTTCGTTTCTTTCTAACTTTTGCATTTAATTCTTCTACTTCAGACGTCAAGAATCCTGCATTGACTAGGTAATGTTTGGTCATGCTTATCGACAGTCATTATTATCTAAATCATCTTCATGCTAAACCGCTGTCTCATTACCTAAACCAGCATCATGAACTATCAACCATCAACTCAAATCATTAATCCGCTAATCCCTCCAGTCCCCTCTAATAATCCACTAATCCCTCCGGTCTCACCTTCCTCAAGTACAACATCCTCACATTTCTAATTTTTTGGAAAATTTTGCCCGGACGCCTCACTCAACCCATAGTACAAATAATGAAAAACACGATCACTGACACAATTATCATCGATTAAATATCTTAGCCCAAATCTAGAGAATTTCAAGGTATCTTGGAATAAAACTTTTCGAATTTAATAATTTTCCCATTCTAAATTTCTTTGACAAACCCTATTCTACAGATATTGATATCTACTTATACTAAATTCTTCTTTTTCTCCCGCCTCTTACATGGTCAAGCATTGGGTAACAGACAAATTTTCCATCGTTGAAAACGTAGACCAATGCTAATTTGTTGGTCATCTTGACACTTACACAAAAAAGCAATGTAATTAATAAACAGACAACATATAATGGAGGGACCAACAATATCATATGCGTGGAAATCAATGACACAGATACATTGTAAAAATAACAACGACAACACATTAGATCTGGACCCCAATGAAACATCTTTCTTTTTACTGTTCTTTGCCTTTTTCCACTGATAAACAAGCTCCCTTTATCGTTTCTGCTGTAGAATCTCGAGGTGGATTCTGTTGTGGCCGAGTGGAATGTGATAGAAAATTAGGGTAAGATTTGAGAGAACCGGGCATTCTGATGGGAACTAGGGGAGCTATAGAGTTGGATTTTATGGTCAATTTGTGGTTTTTTTTTTTTTTTTGGTTGCTTTAGTTCATTTCTATCTAACTTTCACATTAAATTCTTCCTCTTCAACGTTAAGAATGTTGCATTGACTAGGTAATGTCTCCTCATGTTCATCAACTAAGTCATTGTTATCTAAACCTTTCTCATACTGACCACTGTCTCACTACCTAAACTAGCATCATCAATTATCAACTCAACATTACTAATCCCCCAAATCCCCTTTACTGATTTACTAATCTCTCCAGTCTCACCTTCCTCAAATACAACATCCTCACCTTTCTCATTCTTCGAAATTTTTTCTCTAAACACCTCATTCACCCATAGTGCAAATAATGAAAAATAAGATTACTAACATAGTTATTATCAATTAGGTATCTCAACCCATAGTCTAGAGACTTCCATGTATCTTAGGATAGGACTTTTTAAATTACTAATTTTCCCATTCTCAATTTTTTTGATAGCTCATTATGCTGATACTAATATCTACTTAGACTACGTTTGGTCGTCCGAATTCATAGGATAAGATATAAAACTAGAGGATTTTGATATATCATATTCACTGTTTGGTGATTACAGTAATAAAATCTAATATATTCACATCATATCATTTATATTATTTGGTATAAACAACACATTAGTAAAAATGACCTAAAAATTTTACAAATGGAGAAGATAAAAATCTCTTGTGACACTCTTACTTATTTGATTTGATTTGATTTTTTATTTTATTTTCCTCTCTTTATTAATTAATTTCTTTTTATTATTATTTTTCCCCTAAGAATCTATCATCCACAATTTCATGTAGTTAAGGACGTCAATGTGTCGAGATGTCTTGAACGTGATTTGGCACTAGTCAATTTCACGTGAATCCTCGAAGCCACCTGTTAGTCTGAGTTGTACCAAAATGGCATTCGGCAAATTAGACATGGCATAAGAATCCAAGAATGAACTTCAAATTTTTGGGAATGTCCAGGACTGACTTTTGGAAAGATGCTACTTTGTTTGTCGTCAGTGTTAGATAAGCCGAGTAGATGGAAAAAGGGATCTACGAATTGAAGAAACGAGCCTTTGAGAACATGGGCCGAGCAAGGCCAGTGTGGGCTTCAAGCCCAAGGTGGGACAGCCACCGTGGTGAGCCCAAAGCAAGCAAGTGAGCCCATTGGACCCTTCCAACCTATTTAGCCTTGAGCCATTTCAAGCCCAACCAATTCCCGAACCCATTCCTATTCATTTCCTAGCTCATTTCTTAGGCCCGCCCATCATGTTCAACCTCAGGGTAGATTGGAAATTGTGCAAGGTGGAAATGACAATTTTGCCCCTAGTTGCTATGTGGATAAAGTAAAGGAAGAGAGAGAAGATGAGGTCACCTTACATGGGGGCTTGAAGCATGCATTGAAGGGGCTTAATGAGGCTTGACAGCCAGTTCTCACATCACTCTTTCTTCCCCCTCTTCAACCCCAAACCGTTGACCCTTTCTCTCTCCCTTGTTTCTTCTTCTTCCTGCTTCTGCTCTAGCTGACCTTCCTTCAAAAACCTAAGTTAATTGTTGCCTTCTCATGAGAATTAGTGCTCGTGCCACCCACCACCATGTCAAAGAGGTCTAGTTCGTATGGATGGTGGCCACCGCTTGCCGGTCGGAGCCATCGGCTAACCCGCCGACTAGCTTGAAGTCGCTGCTCGCCGGATCGCCTGGTAGTTGCCCACCTACACTATTTCACCATTTCAACCTTTTTTCTTCCATTTTGACCTTACCTCCACCCATCCCAGCCACCCGCAAGTCCCCCTTGACCCTCAGGTGCCGTTGGTCACCGGCCAACCCCTCGTTGAAGCTCCAATCAACCCACCTGACTCCCTTTCCTCCTCTCGCTATTTGATTTCCAGAGTTACAATGAGAAGCAGAGGTTGTTGCTACTGTTTCAGCCCCAGGACCACCTTGGATCATCGTGGTTGAGATCCTCGTGTGTCACCTTTGTTGTTGCCACCGTGTTCGCGTCTCCAACTCGCTTAACGGGTGAGTGTAGCCCATAATCCTTTATTTAGTGCCTAAACTTGCTTAGGGTTGGTTTAGTTAAGGCTAATTCTAGTTTAGGTGGTTTAATTAAGTTGCATTAGCCTTAAGATAGGTGTTAGAAAGATGGCTAAGATTAGTTTAATTGCAGCTTATGTTTAATTAAGCATGCTTTGCCTTAATTAAGTGATTGTTTGTCTTAATTAATGTTTTGTTTAATTTCTGAATTTAATTTATTAATTATTGAATTCTGAAATTGTACTGTTCATATTGCACTCTTCATAAAATATTGTTCACGCGGTACTGTTCATGAGGTATTGTTCACTCGAACTATTCATTCGAGAGTAAAAAATGATCTAATTTCATATGTTTTGATCTTATGATGTGAATGGGATATATCATTGCATGGACATCCGCATGAATCGTATGATTTTCACAAAAAAGGGGAAAATAATTTGTCCAAGGGACATCGAAAATGGACCACTTTCATGAGAAAATGATTTGAGGTTTTATATGCAAGCATGTGTGCAATGGCTAATACTCAAAGATAATAAGTGGGTTGTGGTGGTATGCTTGCATGATCACTAAGTTGAACTTGCTGCCCCAATAGGAGTTCGGGGGTGATAGTAATAATTGGAACACGTGTGGATGCAAGAGCGTGTGAGAAACATGGCATCATTGGTTCCGATTATGCATGAGCTGAATACATTGTTTATGGCACGCACGCACGAATCAATGATGTGCAGGATGTGGCAATGGCCAGGGAAGATCGCTTGTGACGTAACTTGTATGTGATTGATGCATTGCATCATCTAATGGTCATATGCCTTGTGTGTATTGTGCTGAGATATAATGTGCAGCGTATGGCATACCGGGTAAGGTTACATGCGAACCAACTATTTCATTGTTGGTTGGTCTTGGCTATTGTTATTTGTTGGTTGTTGGTCACTAGTTTGCTTGTGGGGTGGTTCTGGAGAGATACCCCGAGTTGAGTTGGTGTTCTAACCGGAGCTTAGGGGGAGAACTCACTGAGATTTTATCTCACTGGTTATTGTATAATCACTTTTAGGCCCTTAGAATGGCGCACCCACCGGTGCAGTGGAGAATCTTGCCCCCGCTCCTCCAGTGATCGACCTGACGGAGCCCGAGTCCAATGGGTCCGAGTGATAGTGGTGCCAAACTCGAGGGTTCTTTTTGTATAGATGGATTAGCCGAGCCTAGTTTCTTTTTGGTATGGCTTAGAGGATGGATCGGCTCCTCTAGTGGGCTTGTAAATTGGAAAAAATCCTCCGTTAGTTAATCCAATGAAAATGTATGTATGAGTGGTTCTTGTTGTTCTTGTTGTTCATCCCTCTATCCTTGTTTGATTGCTTGATTGTCTGTTTGATTGGGGGATGGTTCGTCTTCTACATGCGCATAATGAAAAATTAAAATGAATGGTCGTTGACGAGTCCTGGAACGTCACTTTCTATCGATCATGAGGCAGGAGTTGTCGCGCGGTCAGGGTTCGGGGCGTGACAACAACAGTCTGGTGATTTTGTTTACTGAGAAAGTTCTTCTTTGAATGGGAGCTGAACGGAACTCTAGGTATATCAATGGCTTATATTTATTAACCAAATTCTAAAATTCTCCTTGTCAATACACAACGGATTTTAACGAGGAGGATGACAGTGGCACCTTTACTATCAAAGTTGTGGATGATCCGAGGACCTTAAACAAATTCAGTACATCAAACCTCCTGCCAACACCTACTCGTTTAATGATCTCGTGTGTTTGTGGGAGAGAAAGATCGGCAAGACCCTAGACAGGGTTTATGTTCCAGAGGAGCAAGTTCTAAAGAACATTCAAGGTTAGGGATTATATTTAAGCATGTGTATTGTCTATTTCTCTCCGAGATTTAAATATTCTGAAGTCAATCGGTCTACTTGTATTCTCATATTGTAGAGGCGGCAATTCTACTCAATGTTATATTGGCCATATCTCATTCTATTTTCGTGAAAGGAGACCACACCAACTTTGAGATTGAGCCGTTTTTCGGAGTGGAAGTTTCTCACATCAGTTTGAATCATGAATAATATAGGATTTTGCTAGTTAGGATCCTTATGTGAAATGTCGCTCCCACCAATCATCTTATGGCATGTACAACCTCCAAATATGAGGACATATTATGAACATTCAATGTGTGTGCATCTATGCAGTGCTTAGAGAAGTTACTCCTGTTTTGGAGTTTGAAATGGTTTTATGTCCAAGCTATGGTAAGCTAAAAGTTAGACACGAGTTTCTCTAATTTTGTATGTTATATGTGGTCCTTCCTCGGTGTGGGTAATAAATTGCAGACACGAGGTCGAGCCTTGCCCCAAGCATGTGAGGTCGACCCTTGGTGAGGGCATCGAGGCCTTTGCCAAGGCTTGGTGATTGACGGAAGAAGAAGAGGAAACAAGTACGTAAGAAATGAAAAGAAACCGAAAAGAAAAAGAAGGGTAAAAAAGAGACCGAAAAAAAATACTTTTTTATTTAATTTCAAAAAATTTTCATGTGACATTAGTCGTTATGTTAGAAGGCTGACAACGCTGACTGTATCTAGAAAGTATTGACACTCTTTGAGACATATCCAACACTCCAACACATTTCAATATGCTTTGACATGTTCCAACACGTGGTCAATAGGTGTTGAAAAATCCGACTCGTGATCAACTCTTCCGACACATGAGTTTGGTGTTACACTTTGACACATTTCTATACGCGGTCAATAGATATAGAAAAATCTGACACGTGGTTAACTCTTCTAACACGGTCTGACATGCGAGTCCAAAATTCCGATACTTGATTTCGACAAGCATGGATCAATTTTAAAAATTTTCAATAGATGATGAGTCAAAATGTAAATATGTACAAAAATAAATAGTAATAAAAATAATAAAAATAAAACCTAATCTCCTCTTCTCTTTTGACTTTCACTTCCTATAATTCACAATTTTTAGTGTAAATTCATTATAGTCTTTATTATTATTATTATTTATTTATTTATTTGTGAATTTGAATCAAATTAATTTGATTGAAATAATCATAGAAATGATAATTTATCATGTATATTTAAATATATATTTAATATACGATGTGTCCTAATGTGTTCGATTTTTTTTCTTTTTTTAGAAATGACGTGTCGGCAAGTCGTGTCATGTCGTTTTATGTGTCGTGTATCGGTGTCAGTGCTACTTAGGATTGTATCGCAAGGTAAATCGTTACAAAATTTAGAACTAAATTGATCAAATCAAAATATTTAAATTTGAATTGGTATACATGTCAAAGGTTTAACAACTTTTGACGCTCGCGTTGTTGCTTTTTTCTCCCATAGAGGTTATGAATTACAAATATAGTAATCTTATCTTGACCAATTAAAGAACGGTAATCTTGTGTCAACCCTCCTAGGAAAAAGAATTTATTGAACCTCGAAACAATAGCATAGCGGCTATGAAGCTGTATAATATCATGCTACCATATAAATGTAGAGTAGCTCATTGCCCATTTCATACCATTTTTTTTTAATCTTTTTCATATGATAAAAGTCAACGTAAAAAGGTGGTTTCAACTATTTCCTCATCAATTACGATTACTTAAATTTATAGCACTATCAAAATTAAATTTTCTTACTTTTTGCTAAGTTAAAATCTATCTTACTTCACAGTAATTTAGTTCATCACTGAAATCATACAAAATCGTTATCTTCTGTCTATTTTCCCACTTTCCATGTACCATTTTTCCAATGAAGGATTTATCTCAACAAGAAAAATTATTTCAATGAAAAGATGATTATGCCCTTCCGGAATCATCCAATGACTGTCTATCCTGTCATGAAGACAAGAACCGCCACCTTTTAGCCCACCCCCTTTTAGCTCTCTCTCTCTATATATATATATATACACACACACGCATACACGCATAGTTATAACAAAGTCACTTCAAAGACCAATCAAGATCGCCGGGAAGAACGATGCCTCCGCTGTGAAAGAGATGGCTGAGAAGAGCAGAGTCCTGGTAATCGCCGGGAAGAACGACGCCTCCGCTGTGAAAACACCCTCCGAGATGGCCGAGAAGAGCAGAGTCCTGGTAATCACAGAGGAGGTGTCGTTCTTCCCGGCGATCTTGATCGGTCTCTGAAGTGACTTTGTTATAATTATGTGTGTATATATATATATATATATATATAGAGAGAGAGAGAGAGAGAGAGAGAGAGAGAGAGAGAGAGAGAGAGAGAGATAAAAGAGGCACCGGATGCATCGGAAAGTTCATCGTGGAAGCAAGTGCTAAGTTCGGTCACCCTACCTTTGCTCTCGTGAGGGAGTCCACTCTCTCTGACCCAGCCAAGGCCAACATTGCTAAAGGTTTCAAGAGCTTAGGCGTCAATTTAGTTCACGTGAGTAGTTCTTCCGATGCAATCCTGTTCGTTTCTCGCATTTGGTGCTCCTTTGAGGAATAGAAGCGTCCCTTATAGTTAATCTCATTTGTCGTTTCGAGAAATGTCTTTAACCGTAGAATCATAGTCACCTTTTATCTCAATCTTTCACAAGATCAAGTTGATATTTGGTGTTTCTCTTTCCCTCCTCCAGTAATTTGTCCCTGTATTATTGGTCATTTTTCACATTGACTGGCGAATCACCTCAGCTTCGCATTCTGATACGAAGTACGGATAGAATACATTTTTAAACAAATCTTATGAAAACTTTCATATTTTACGTATTGCCTAAATGAACTTGTATATAAAAGTGAATGTGACTGACCTTTTATTAAGATGTCACCGCAAATCCCTTGCTATAGCCTTTCAAAAGCTCGTAGGCAATGCATGGACGATAATTCTGTGGATGCTTTATTTCTTGTAATACTTTTTCTCGTCTAGTGAAGGTATTGAAGTCTTATCTGCATCGGACTTCATATCTATCCTTTTTCGTAGTTTTCCTACTGGCCAAGATAGGATTGATTGATGATTGGCAACTTTATTGATTGAAACCACTTTCGGTGTCAACACCCGACACCCGGTATTTTCTAATTAAAATACCAATATTTCCAATCACCACACAATTGCACAAATCATTAATTAATTCATGCGGATGCCCATACATTTACACACCCATTTACTTCATATGATTAAAATATATGAATTTAGACAACTTTTCATTCTCGAGTGAATAGTGCACGTGAACAGTGTTTTGTGAACAGTGTCGCGTGAATAGTAAATTTTTAGAATTAAATAACTAATAAATTAAATCCACAAGTCATTGGAAACACTAATTAAATCAAGCAAAGCATCAAGAACCATCACCAAACTAAAATCGATCCTAATTGACAGAAACCAGGCCACTCAGATGTCTCCAAGTTTAAATCTAGAAACCTAACCAAACAAGTTCAGAAAATTTCCAAATTTGAATATTTTATAAATAGCACATAAATGAACATTTTTTATGAAGACACCTTAAACCATATCCTTCTAGATTCGGCCTAATAATTCGCTCAATTCAGCACCAAAAACTGGGTCAGTTTCCAGTAAGTCTATTTTCGGAAATCAGTTTGGTTCAAGGTCTAAAACATGTCCGTTTGATCTGAAATTTGAGTATGTTAAACCAAAAGATGTGAAAAACAACTTTTGTGAAGAAAATATGTTGAAATTCAAACCCTAAGAGTTGATAAAAACCCATAGAATTCTAAAAGGTCACTAGTTCCAACGAAAACTGAGGTTCTGTTAAAAAATGACGAAACTGATATCTCATTTTTTTAAATCCCTAAAAATATTGAGAAAAATATATATTGTATCTGAGGATGTGTAAAACATTTCTCAAGAAATTAATCTCATATTTGCAACCCATTTCGATCTAAAAAAAATGGCAAATGGTGAGGGTCCAGAGATGGTGGCTGGTTTTGGGCAAAAACAACAGCACACAGTGCTGTTTTGGAAGCAAAACAGAAAAGAAACTAAAGAGAGAAAGAGAAGAGGAAGAAGGACGTGGGAGTGGGAAGGAAAAGAAAGAGACGTGGGGAGTGGGGGCTGACGTTGGGGAAGGAGAGAAATGAGGAGAGAGAGAGATAAAGAGAAAGCAAGAAGCCAAGTCCAATTTCCCTTTCTTTGCATCATTTCCCTTCATACTTTCCTTTGACTTTTCTCTCTCTTTGTCCCCCAACAATAAATACCACTTCTAGAAGGGGTAAAATGGTAATTTCTCCAAGTATAGTATACCGTACTATAAGTGTATACGGCCAAGATTTATACGGGCTTGAATAAAATTGGTTTGGGTTCAAATGGTGGAGAAATGAGCTAGAAAATGCAATTGGGCTCAAAGGCTTGAAGTTGGGCTCACTTGCTTGCTTTGGGCCTAAGGCCCACACTAGCTTTGCTCAGCCCACGAACTCGCTTTCTCGGTCTGAAAATCCATTTTTCAAATACTTGGCTTAACTAGCGCCATCGACTGTCAAAGTAGCTTAATCAAAAGTCCGTCCCGGACGTTCCTGATAATTCAAAGTCCAGTCTTTAGTCCTCATGCCACGTGAATTTCGCCTTAATGCCATTTTGGGTACAGCTCAGACTGATAGGTGCTTTTGAGGATTCAAGCGTGATCGACTCGTGCGAAACCACGTTCAAGACATTTTGACTTATGAACGTCCTTAACTACATGAAATTGCGGATGATAGATTTTTATTTCAAAGTACACGATTAGTAAGGATCGACCTAGGGTCGTTTGCGGGTTCGATAATAGTAAATGGAATCACCCGTTGTTCCATTATGTTCTGCCCGTGAATCGACTTCTAATTGTCCTTGAAATTGGCCCCCCGCTTTTCTTATGGAGATAGACACACACAATTTTATCTTCTGTCTTTTGTTTGTAATCAGCAAAATGTCATCATCTTTGAATCATCGCCTATCGAACAGATTGAACTAATTGTCATTTTTTTTTTAAATTATATTAAAATTTTTCGATTTCTTCAGTGATGTTTGATCCTTTTTGTTGCCAATTTTTAAGAATTGGCCGAAGGCAGATGCTATGTCCATGTATCGGAATCTCTTTTGAAGTAAGGCAAGTTTTGACGCATGAATTAAATGAAGTTGCTCACTTTGTCCAAGGCCTTGGATATTGTGAACACCATACTTTTAGTAACTCTAGTAGTAGTAATCTTAACAAAAAATGGCTCGATTAAGTACCACAATATGGCCATCTCATATAAGAAGTAATGCCATCTCATATAAGAACATTAACGGTGGATTATGCCCTTTGCAAGTTTTACTTCAACTTTTGTCACATCACTTTTCTCTTCAAGTTGAGTATAAGCAGTGTCTTTTCACAGGTAGTACGCAATAGTGAATAATTCTTAGAATCCCGAATCCCATCGAAGAGAAGGGCATCAAGCATTTGAGGTGGCAACTTTTCTCGATGAATCTAAGTTGATGAATAAATCAATCGGACTGAGTTGTGATGTGCATTTAAGTTAATTTTCCAGATTTTTCTATCATTAATACCTGAAAATTACCTTTCCAAGTCACTACAAAAATTTACCAAAAAGAACTAAGTCCACCTCAAAACATCCTTTGCCTTTCAAATAAGAACAGTGCGACCATCCATCATAGGCAACAACCACAGATACGGAACAATAGAGATCACTGCGAGCGAAAATAAACAGTACCCATTTGGTGATACACGACTTATTGAACGAGAATCATTACAAATTACAACTAAGAGCCTCCCATCCAACTCTAGCCCAATGTGCGTGCGTGCGTGCGTGCGTGCGTGCGTGCATTTGCGAGAGAGAGAGAGAGAGAGAGAGAGAGAGAATAGTTCAAGATGGCAATGATGAATCACTGCACATGACATTCTCAATCTTGAGCAAAATATTTCTCCTCGGTGTCGTGGCTGGCCTACCTAAGCCAGCGATCGTCCAGGCTCTCGTCCTCATCTATTTTGGAGTAATCCAAGTGCTGGTGATCTTCCCCTGACAAAAACTTCTGCTGCATAATGGAAGTGAACCGATCCATCTGGTTTTGAATATTCGTAGCAGATAAAAGTTTTGCCCTCCATCTCCCCTGCAGCGGCAGTCTGCATACCAACATCAACCGATCCAAGTGGTTAGTATTTCAGGGTACAAAATAAACTCAAAATCATCATAAACAACCTTGGTCGTGCATGAAATATGAAGGTCTTCTCAATGCTAGGAATCCTGAATTGTTTGATAATATTATCTATCTTCGTGACAATATGCATTGGTTCAAGTCTTACACTGATATTTATGATTCTATCAAAAAAGATGAACTATAGGGATACGTTTGTTAACTATTCCATTATTGGGAATAATTTCTGCTCAAAAATGATTCTTTTTTATATCTATTTCCCAAAATAATTTTTGAACATTTGAAAACGTTTGATAAGTGTCCAAAATTTTTATTTCCAGAATAGAAGTGCGTTTGGTAGGACCTATGTGTCTTGCAACTTTTTATGCTGCTTACTATACCGGCATCCTCCGCCTTCTTGAGGAACAGGGAATCCCGTATACCTATGTGTCTTACAGCTCCCTCTAGAGATAAAGTTGTCATCTTAGGGGATGGTAATGCAAAAGGTAAGTAGCAATTTGTTGAAATACGTATTCTGATTCGTCGGGATATTTCTGTACAATTTTTACAATTTAACTACGGAAGTGATCAGATTGAGGGTAGTTCCTGAAGCTTGAGAATTTCAGGCAACCCCTATCTGGAGATGTCGGGCCTTTTACATACATTAGTCTTGACTTCCAGAGACTCATAAATGATATGAAAGCGATGTTGGTTATCTTGGCACAATGCAGCCTGGTCAGCATATTAAGAAGGTTATCTTTATGCATCTGGTTGAGAAAAGAACATACGGATGCATTCGTCTCTAATAAAATAATTATTTCAAGAAAGTTCTTTAAATGTGAGGCCAAAGTATCACTAGGAAGATCAAAGTTTCCGTGTTATATTTATTTGCGAAATTCTGAAATTCTCCCTGTCAATATGCAGTGGTGTTTAACAGGGAGGATGACATCAGCATCTATACCATGAAAGCCATGAATGATCCAAGGACCTTGAACAAAATTCTCTACATTAGACCTCCTGCCAACACCTACTCGATGAATGATCTCGTGTATTTGTGGGAGAGAAAGATCAGCAAGACCCTGGAGAGGGTTTATATTCCAGAGGAGCAAGTTCTGAAGAAAATTCGTGGTCACAGATGCATTATTATCAGATTAAGCATGTGGAGATTGTCTCTATTCTCTAAGATATTTAAACCTTTTGATGTCAACCGGTCTACTTGTCCGCTCATATTGCAGATGCGAGATCTCCAGATGATCTGATGTGGGCCATATACCATTCTATTTTTGTGAAAGGAGACCAAACTAACTTCGAGATTGAGCCGTCATTTGGAGTGGAAGCTTCGGAGCTCTACCCCAATGTCAAATACAGCACCATGGATGAGTACCTTGATCAGTTTGTCTGATTGTCTTAACTTATTGTGCTTGGGGATTTGATTTCTCACATCACCTTGGAATCAGAAATGGTTATAGTATTCTGCTTCTTACGAACCTAGTGTGGAACGTCGCTCCCATTAATCATCTCATGGCACTGTACAACCTCCAGTTATTGAGACATACTATGAATACTGAATGAATGTGTTCTCATCTGTGCTGGGTGCTTGGAGTAGTCACTTCTGTTTTGGAGTTGTTTTGGGTTTAGGGGCTAGCTAATAAATAAAAAAAAAGGAAAACGGTTTATGGTGTCGTGCCAAAAGCCTTCCCCAAATTTGGGTAAAACCTAATTGACTTCTCAACCTGTAGAAGACTTGATTAGACAAATCGAAAGTAGCGGTAAAAGTACAGGGGTGAAAAGTATGAATCTTCCTTTTTTATTCTCGTAGTGGAGTACAGTTGATACTCACTTTTCTAAAATCAAATACTTTGTACGGCCTAGAAGATCTCTGAATCTAAACTCGAGGTTTACTTAGCAGATTTTTTTTTTTTTTATTTCTTTTATAGAAGTCAGCAAGGATGATATTTGTGTGCCAGTTGTCCAAGGGTAAGCTTAAAGAATAGCAGGTTAAAACCCATTCATGAATACCTTGCGGTGTTGGTTGATCCTTAATGTTTCGAGGACTGTTATGGGCGTGGAACAAGCAAGAAGAAAGAGAGGCATGCATGATGAATCTGGACACCTCACGAACCAATTTCTTTACTAATCACGGTGGGCGCGGACTCGTGTCCTTTCCTAATTAAGAAAGTCCAATAAGGCGATGTTTACGTAATACTGTGTTTACTTTACAAATTAGGTAAATTGCAATTTCAAATTTCATATGATTGATCTAAGTATAAAATCTTTTCCATTTAATGATAAAGAAACTATCTTACTACGGGCTTAATATATGTGTATTGAACTCACTCTTTAAAAGCGGAATCAATCTAAAAGCCTCGGTTTCCTTTTCTTAAGAACTTATGAATTTGAAAATATAGAAATCTTATGTTGCCCAAAAAATGAAAAAGAGTAATCTCTTGATCAACCCCGCTCTGGAAAGAATCTAGTGCACCTCAAAACAATCATTTACCGATATGAAATGTCATGATACCATGCAAGCACATGCACGTTGGACAGCTCATTGCCCTTTCATATCATTTTCACTAGTCTTTTCATATGATATAAAAAAAATGGTTTCAACTTTTATTTACATGAAAAATCATTGTAAGTTTTAATGGTCTAATATCAATCGAGAAACAAAATCATCATACAAAATAAATCTAATCCTAAACAATTAAGATTACTTAAATCTTATTTTTAGTAAGTTAAGTTTTCTTATTTCACAATAATTTGAATCATCTCTCCAACTCGACAAAATCTTTATTGAAGTACTTTATATTAGATTTTCTTCTGTTTCTATTAGTCCACTTCGCATGTACTTCTTTTCCAGCTAATGATGATATCAAGAAGCTCACATAAACGACATCTATGCCTTTTCTGAAAAAAAAAAAAAAAAAAAGATGAACGATTCATCTCGGATCCCGCCTACAATGTTACGGCCCGAGACCGAGCGAGTTCGCAGGGAAAAACCACACTGCTGGCGGAAAGAACCTTAGGTGGCCACGAAGAACAAAGTCCTGATGATCGGAGGCCTTGCATGCCAGAACCCAACCTAGTATGCTAGGAGAAGGGCTTCACGGGGATCCGAGGTGGGCTACCCTCCCTTTTGGAGGGGTTGGCGGGAAGCTCAATGGGGACGTTATCCCGTAATCCCAGTTAAACCCCTATCATGGGGGCTAACTGGGCACCCTGGGATGCCCGATTCAGGGTGGAGCCGTTTAAGGACTTGCTCAGGTCCACCTGATGATTGGAGGCCTTGCATGCCTCGAAAGTACATAGTTGAAGCGAGTGCTAAGTCCGGTCAACTTACCTTGCTCTCGTGAGGAGCCTGGTCTCTCTGGTCCCGCCAAGGCCAACATCGCCCAAGGTTTCAAGAGGTTAGGCGTCAAATTTTTCATGTGTGTATCGTGTTGTGAGTAGTCACTACGGTGCAATTATGTTCGTTTCCGACATCAACTTGAAACATAAGTTATATAGGATTCTGCTTCTCCACATCCCGCTAATCATCTCACCGCACGTGCAAGTTCCTAATACGAGGACATACGAGGAACATTCGATGTGCGAGGCACCTGTGCAGTGCTTGGAGGAGTTACTTCTATTTTGGAGTTTGATATGAGTTTTTCCATTTCTGTATACTATACGTTTTATGTCGTCGGTGTGGGTATTGAATTTGAGCCACTGATGATGTTCGATAATTCACCTGATTTCCTGGTCTTAGACTAAAAGATAATTGTGTCTTAAGCTCCATTTATTTCACGAAAAATAAATAATTTGAAAAAAAAAATATCTAAAAATGATTATCCATATAAACATAAAAAAATGGACAAAAATATTTCTGTCGTCTACAAAAATATTTAGACATATTTTGTTGTTAATAATAACAACATTTTTCATTGACTAATCATTTTAAAATATGCAAGTAATCATTTTCCAGAAGAATATTTTTAAATTATTCATTTTTACTAAACAAATAAAGTTGAGTAGTTTTCATGTCTAAATAGTCCATAGGCAATCATTGTGGTGAAATCAAATACTTTATATATCCTCGAAAATCTAAAAGTAATTGAAACTCCGGGTTTCCTTAGCTGACGAAATCTCCTTTCATGAATGATAAACTTAAAAGAATAACAAGTTTAAGGATTCTTACTGCGGGGAACAAACAAGGCAAAGAAAAAGGCAAATGATCGATGAAGTTGGAACAACCCTCGAACTAGATTCGCGGACGCTGGTATGACTAATGAATCCTTCCGTACTCTGCGTACTGCCTACCGTCCGCGTACACTCTTGTGTCCTTTTCTTTTCAAGAAATCTA
Source organism: Eucalyptus grandis (assembly GCF_016545825.1). Classification (NCBI taxonomy): domain Eukaryota; kingdom Viridiplantae; phylum Streptophyta; class Magnoliopsida; order Myrtales; family Myrtaceae; genus Eucalyptus; species Eucalyptus grandis. Next base: position 29,777,443 of record NC_052618.1, on the reverse strand, counting down.
CGGTA